>NW_028301536.1:16278333-16439166 GCF_042242905.1 Orbicella faveolata | reverse complement strand
AAAGCCCAGATGCGCTATATTTTCTAAGTCTCGCGCAAATCGACTTCCGGTATGACGAATAGACAGCGAGGGACACGATTCGTTACGAGTCGATCGAATCGAGTCGAATCGACAACATTTTCAACCCACCCTCAAAGCCCAGATGCGCTATATTTACTAAGTCTCGCGCAAATCGACTTCCAGTATGACGAATCGACAGTAAGGGATACGATTCGTCACGATTCGATCGAATCATGTCGAATCGACAACATTTTCAACCCACCCTCAAAGCCCAGATGCGCTATATTTTCTAAGTCTCGCTTAAATCGACTTCCGGTATGACGAATCGACAGCAAGGGATACGATTCGTCACGATTCGATCGAATCGAGTCGAATCGACAACATTTTCAACCCACCCTCAAAGCCCAGATGCGCTATATTTACTAAGTCTCGCTTAAATCGACTTCCGGTATGACGAATCGACAGCAAGGGACACGATTCGTGTCGATTCGATCGAGTCGTGTCGAATCGACAACATTTTCAACCCACCCCCAAAGCCCAGATGCGCTATATTTACTAAGTCTCGCGCAAATCGACTTCCGGCATGACGAATCGACAGCAAGAGAGACGACTCGTGTCGATTCCATCAAAGAGGGTCCTCGAATCGACATCCGGTTGGTCGAATCGTCAACTTAAAACACGAATCGACTCTAGTTGGGTGTATTGACCACTGGAACCACGAAAGCGGTTGGCACGTTTGTGCGGCTTAAAGATGCTGGCGTTCTGCAAAATGAGCTCAAAAGAGGACATAATCGCTAAAGAGTTGTCTAAAGAGTTGGGTGGCCTTGCGTTGAGATGTGGGCGGATGCTCGCGGTGGCCGACGCGGTGCTGATCACAACAAAACATATCGATTTCAGTGCTGAGCAGCAAAAACCTAAGCAATCCTCAACAACTGCTGAATAATTTGTCAGCATTTGTCAGTTATTGCTGACCAATCCCAATTAAATATTTTTTATTAACCAAATAATGTCGGATTCAGTCACGCAAGCTGAAGCATCACACCTTCGGATCAGCAAACTGCGGTTGCGGCTTCAAAACTCCAACCACTAAACCAGCAAAAACCCAAAGCGAGTGGCTGCGGGCAAGGCCGTCGCTGAGAGAACAAGACTGGCTCGCGAAGCACATAAGAAAGTAGCGTCTGAAGCTGCTGTCATAATAGGAAACAACAAGCCAAAAGAAACTCACGTGGCGTAATGAGCGAGTCCCGAGAGCGAAGACACAAACACCCCAAGAAATGTTCTCACCACCACTCAATGGCTTTTTGTTATCAGCATTAGCGTTTCACTGATCGGGCTCTATTACAAACGCGAGGAGGTAAAAAAAGAGTTTTCAGTAAGCCGCAGGGTGTCCCGCAGCCTCGTGAGGATGCACTGCAACCGCAGGATGCACCGCAGGACGGGCCCCGTCAAAGAAAAGGCATCCGCCCTATGAATTGAAATTAATTGAACTTTTCCTCTTTTTTTTTTATACAACAATGCGGAAAGTTGACGTTATTCGGGTTTTCATCAGTACTGCTGCTATTTTTGGGATTGGGCTGCTGTGGATTAATTTAACGTGAAGCTTTTCAAAACGGTCCGCCATCTCGTATCTGCACCATTCACTGCGGAAGACACCAACGATGAAACCGTTTTCAAGAATTAAAATTTTCAGCATTATTATACGATGTCTGACAACAACCTCGTGAAAACGATCATGGATGCTGCCACTCTGACTGGCTTAGCTGCCAGCATCGGATGGGTTGGAAAAGAGATGGTGAAAGAGAACTTTACCTCTGACCCCAGCAGCAACGTCATGAGCTATGCAAAGTTCACCGCTGTCATGGCCGGCAGCGTCGCGCTGAAGCAGTACCTCGAAGACCAGAAGATTCTTCCAACCAGTTAAAAAAAAAAAAGCATATTGCTATATGGCTAGTATTGCGATGATGAGCGGAGGCGCAATTCTCAATGCCGCTGCTTTCACCGGTGGCAAGTATTTGTCCGGCGACGACGGAAAGGCCGGACAGGAAGAGAAAGAGCAGCATGACAACGCTCTTGAAGTTTGTCAGGCGGCTTAAGCCAAATACAAACGTGACCGCACCAAGCTTCTTGATCGGATCGAAACTAACAGGGAAATCAAAGAACAAGCGAAGCAGAACTTCACGACCACCGATTACGCGTTCAAACTCTATAACCAGGCACACCCAGACCAGCCAATAACACCCGCCAAAGAACCTCAATTCCCTGACTTTTATCAATCCACTGAGTAGGAGAAACAAGGCGAGTTGCTTTTTGTTGGCGGCAGCGCGCTCGCTCTCGGCTATGCAGCTTTTCGTTTTCTTTGAACTTTTCGGAGTGTTACTATATCTGTTCTTCGAACAACTGAATGGTCTTTGAAAGTCTACCATCTTGAAAGCGCTGTAACTAAACCGAACGAGCCTTGTTATCTATTACTTGTCTGACGGGCCTAAGCGCGACTTTTCCCGCGAAGAACTGTCAGTTGTGCCGCCAAATACACCGCTTCCGTCCGCCATTCTTTGATATCTTTGTGCCCGTATGCCAGTGTGTGCACTCCGTCATCCGCTATCCAATGCTTTGTATCAAGGGGTGAAAATGAAATCTTATTCACATACATGCCATATATCTCGTGGCACTCGCTGCGAAGAATGTTCATTTCGTGCCAGAATTGCTTTCTCACGAAAAGCGCTTCTTTGTAGTGCTCGTGCCTAACTTCCTTTTCCACCAAATACTTTTTTACCCCTTGGCTTTCCTGATATTTTTTTGGTTTTCTTCCAAGACTGAAAACATTTTTTGCCTTATAGCAACTGCTTCCTTATTAGTCCTTCACACTCATCTTTCATCTTGCCCAGAACCTATTTATTTCTGTCACTGTAAAGCATGTAGTCTTTTGGATAGCTGCTTGTGTCATACAAACCAATGCCTTCCGCCATATATTTGTAAACGTCTTCCGTCTGGATATCTGAAAGAAGGCTGTCTGTGTCTGTGTAAATAAGCTCGTTCTTCGGCCCGTGCTTTGTTTTCAAGTAATTATAGAAAAAGTCATACATCAGAATCGTGCTGTTCTCGAGAATTGTCATACCTGTGTAAACAGGCCTGCTCGGTAGGAGCTTGCTTTTGTGCATGTGTATGCCTCCCAGGTCATCATTCCCAAATATATCATGCCTTGCAGACGAAGGGCTGGCTACCAAACGACGTATCTTGTCTGTCACCCAGCTTCGGACAATCTTCACATCGATATTGTTTCTCAAGTTCTCCATCGTTTTGCCGAACACGGAGTTGTTCATCAGTTTGTAAAAGTTACTCTCAAAATCGCTTTTTGCTTTATTTCTGAATTCAGTGTTCATCCGAATGCAGGGCTCCATCCAGCATTCTAGTTCAAACGCGATCGCTCTGTGCAGTTTTTCAAACGCATCCCTTGTTTGAGATAAAACTGCAAGTTCTTGTAATGGACCACTTTTTTTTTGTCCTCCAGCGTCAGCGCTAGCTTCTCGCTGTTCCGGGGGTCTAAATTGAAGTCTTCCATCAAACGCTTTTGGTAAACCGACATCAACTCCTTTTCAATTACCTTTTTCTCCGTCGCAAGTGGGTAGCTGTTGTGCTCTTCGTTCAGCTGTTCAGTGTACTACGAGTCCACCTCTAGAATCTATCTTTGAATTTTCTTTAATTTTCATTATTTGTTCTTCTGTGGGCATGATACGCTTCCACTTGAAACCGCTTTTTGGCAGTGGCAAGCTCATCACCCAGGCTTAAAGGCCGTTATTCGCGTCTGAGTAAGTTATGTAATTTGTTGGTTTGCTCGGGTCATATCCTTCAACCCGCGGGTTGTTCGCCTTTGCATAGCGTTTGCTCACCACTGAGATGCCTCCTCTCATTCCTCGATGAAACGGTGCATGTCCTTATCTGTCAAGAGCTAAAGCTCCACGCCTGTCTTTTTAGAGGAGCATCTCAGCTCAAGCCCGGGAAACTGTAATAATGCGCCGGATGCAGCCCTTATTTTTCCATACATACCTTTCTAAAGTTTTAGAAAACATCAGCTAACAGCATCACGTCTGTGGTTACGTACAAATCGTGATAGTCACCAAGGTTTTTGCAGCCGAATATTTCCCAAACTTTCTGCGCGTGCTTATACTCTTCTTCGGTAATGCTCTTGTCATTCAGCTTTGAGTAAAACGCCTCTTTTGCAGGTAGCTTCGTCTCACTAAACCTTCAAAAGAATCCATGTATTCGTACGGGTAAATTCCCTTCTTTAAGAGCCGCCTTCTGTTTTCTTCGTTTTTGTATCTTTTCTCTCTTATTTTGAAAGACTTGGGGTCACTGCCTTTTACAAGAGAATCCAGACTGCTAAGCAAGAAATTCTCATTATCGATGACTCTAAGATTTCCCACAGAGAATGAAACGTACTCTTCCGTGTTGTTTGGTACGCGTTTTATTTCTCCATGCACTGTCGGCATTGCCTGCATCAAAAGGTGCCCATCATAGCCTTTCAAGTTATGAAATACAACCGGTATTGGCGCCTTTTTTTGCATTCAATCTGAGCTTAAAGTTACATTCATTATGCACGGCCCCGTAGTATTTTCCTGTAATGTGACAATGGTTCTTCACTGAGTCTTTGCGGTTTTGCAGCAACAAAGGCTCGGCGCAGAACAAACATTCCTGGTTATTTGCAATCCATTGGTCTATTTCATCTCTTACTTTTCTTTCTCTTTGTGGGCCAATGAAGTTTATTTTTCGGATTGCCTCGTAATACCATCTGTTGTGGCTTTAGCCACAATATCTACCAGTGTTCATTTTTGTGTTTTCCCCACTCTTAAGGTGCCATCAAGAGCGGTTTTTTGTTTGCCAAACCCGCCCAGATTGCTGCCTCATCCCTTAAAATACATTTTTTTAAAAACACATAAACTGCGTCTTCTCCTCTGTAATTAACAGGGCCGAAAATTCTTACGAATATGTATAAGTAAACCCGCATGCCTCATACATCTCTGTTTTTACGGTAAAACTTTCTTCTTGATTTTTGGCAGATCGCAGCCGTGAATCTTTCTTAACAAAGACTCGAAGTCAGCGTATGTTACGAAAGGCGCTTTCATCTGCTTATGATATGTTTTCGAAAGACACCTTGCTCTCTCCCTCTTTTGAAAGCTCTGTTCTTGTTGGCCTTTCAACAGACCTTTGCATTCAGGTTTGTGCCTTTCAAGTAGATCCTTTGTTGTGTACCCATGCAAACAATGTTCACAGAAATGTTTACTCTCATTATGCCTGTTTTGATCATACAAGGGAGCGGTAAGCCTTTTCACATAGCTGTAGTGCTTATTTTCACCTCTCTGGATAAGCATCAAGTTTATTCGTGGAATAGTGTTGTCTTTTTCGCAGATTTTGTGAAGAGTAACATGGTCATTTTACCCAGCCAAACACATTGATTGCAAGATTTGGATTTTTCTTCTCGAGTTTATCAATTTGTCGATGCCTGTGAAATTAAGACCATCTTCTATTGGGTAACTGCTAGCTCTAGTCCTTTCCACCTTTTCTTCCTTTTTCTGCTAGGAAAAGAGCAGCACGAATCGCCCATCTCAGACACTGCTTGTCTCTGTTTTGGATGTTAATTACATGTCTTGCTTTCTTATTTTGCAACTTTTTTGGGAGAGTAAAATAGCTTCCTTTACGAAATGATTCGTATCGAGCAACATTAACAAATGCAGCCAAAATACCTCCTCTCGCCCAGCCTGAACCTCTTTGCGACCATGCGTCTCTTTCACCTTTCACTTGATCAATGAAGCGGTTGCAGGCGTCGTTTGTCATCGCTTTATTGTTTCTGCATGTTGTTAATTAGAGGATCCTCTGTTTGACATACTGTTCCATGTATTGTGTTTCATTGTTTCTGATGATTGAAAACTTAACAATAAGCCCAAATTGTGTTTGACACTCGCCAAGCTGGTGATTTCATTTTAAATCAAATCAGTAAATCTGCCGCAAATTTCAGAACATCGGCTTTGTACAGACAACGTTCTGGAACAGTCATTTTCCATACACGAAGCCATTCATTAAAATTATTTCTAAGCAATTCAAAATCCATGCCACTCTTAACCCTTACAGGCTCGAGAGGCCTCTTTTGTCTTTCGTTTTCTTTTCCGGAATTGATCCATAGAACAGTTCCAGCACGTCAGATGAGAATCTTGAAGCAGCCATTATGCTGTTTATACCAAGGCAACATATCTTTTCAAATAGAAAATAATTCTGGGACACAGGCCCCCGCGGGTTCCGGATACATTCCTAAAAGCTTCAGTTACGGGATTCCAAACCCTCACATGTACAGATACCGGGGCCTCTTGTGACACCCTCACTACTCGAAGAGCCGAGATTCTAGAAAATAATAGTTGTCCCAGAACCCCCGTTATATATGTGTGTCCAAGACAAAAGAAAATGGCTCGTGATACAAGTGCACGGTGTATAAATTAAATTGAAAATCTTGGAGGCAAACCGATGGCTACATCATAGTTTAGAAGAAACGTTGAGCGGTATGTTATTTGAGGTGATGAATTATACCACTTTGACAGGAGAACTGAATTCACGTGAATATTAGTGAACTGTAATCTTGGTGAATTGTAGCCTGTCACGCTGAACAACAATACTATTTTTCACGACAATGGGGATTACCCGCCGTTTCCAAAATAGTCCGTAAATTTCAGTTGCGATTGAGCAGAGTTTATTCGGGCTCATGAGAAAAAGAGAAAGCCTGGGAACGAGGTTGTAATACAGTCTAACAATTAAGTTTTGTTTGCCAACAAAGCGTTTTATTGTCGTGTTTATCACCGCAGTCTGCGTGTTACAAGTCTGCGTGTTAAGCTACGATGGCCTAAGAAAAAACAGGTTTGATTCAATTCCGTTACAACAGCCCTCCGGTAGGGTCAAATTTTGGATGAACAGGAACGAATTTGATTGGCTACTTGAAGAGGGTTTTCCGGGGGTTTATAGGAACAAGGGAGCATGGTCAATTTCAACTAGAGAACTGTGCAAAAAAGGCAAAGGGTGAGCAAAGTAGTAAAGCAGGGAACAAGTCAGGGAAAACTGCGGAAACAAGCGAATACCCATGCACATTTTGGAAGGGAAAAGAGAACAATGACCCCTAAACTGCCCCTTCCCCCTCCCCCGGAAGGGGGAGGGTTGAACAATAGACCCGGAGGTATAACCAAATTCGTGTTAGGTGGATTTTCGAGAATTCCGCCATGTTGAAAGAGACTTTCTTCACTTGATTTCTTCAACCATAGATTCAATATGCAGCATTGATTGTAAGGGGATGTGAATAGTAAATACGAGACTTTACGCTGAGAAGGTAAGAATGGCGTTTTCTTTGCGAGCCCGAGACATTTGGACTTTTTTAACTGCGAGACCGAGGTTTCAAAGTACTTTAAATGCAACCACGAGACGTTTAGCCATCGAACGTAGATCTATTTAATTTCCGTCTGAGTTCGTAGGCTATGAGACGTTCAGACGGTAAGGCGTTCTAATTCAGATGTCATTTGTAAAACCAAACAAAAAACTCAGGACTTCAAGACTTTCTTAGCACTGCCTAGCATTCGAGACAGCTTCATGAAAACTGCGTCAAAACTGCTAGACGCACATAACGTCAAAAACCGAGACTGCGGGATGAATCCGTGAAATTCAACAAAAATTTTAAATTTGCAAGACCCACCGTTTTTGAAGAACCATTTGCCGCCCTATTAGATTGTCATTTACTTCCATTGCCCGTTCCTCCTATTACCCATTCTTCCTATTGAATTCCTTTACTAAAATAAATTGAGCGGGGTATATTATATCGGAACCTACATTGATTAGGATGTTAGGGGATTGTGTACTTTTTTTAGGATAGTTTCAATTATTGTCTTCAAATAAAGTCTTTTTGCTCATCGATTGTAGCGGCAATTCTACGACGTGTACTGAAGGATTGTGCTGGCATAATGCTCTATGTTGCTATCGTAAGGGTCGTGTTATCCCACAATAATCTTTACATCTAAACGTCTGACAAGTCCACAACGAGACGTCGCGTCCGTCTTTTTTCAGCTTTCTTCTAATGATTGACGGTGGCTGCGCTCCGTTAGCATGAAGAGCTTCTTGTCTCGTGCACTTTGTTTCCGTTTAAATTGCCCAAGGCAGAACATATTTCGGCAAGCCGGTTGGCAATTGAAACATCCAAAACGAACACAACAGGCAAGGGTAGATATCAGCTCCCTTCGAAAACTATCATTTAGCAAGATATAGAGACACGGATTTATGGCACTGTTTGCATGTGCTAACCATAGGAAAACGAACTGAACTCCAAGTGGTAATTGTTGTCCCTGTGTTGGTCGCACGAACCACAAGTAGTGATTGACGTATGTTGGAAACCAGCACAGCGCAAACACCACGACAATAATGGCCAGCAGTCGCACAACTTTGCGCTTAGACATTTCCATAACGGCTCGATTGCTACTTGATAAATTTCCTGGGATTTTACGAAGCCACAATTTGCGACAAATTAGCACGTAAAGGACTGCCATGATGAATAGGGGGAGTGCGTACAGCAGGA
Organism: Orbicella faveolata; assembly: GCF_042242905.1. Classification (NCBI taxonomy): domain Eukaryota; kingdom Metazoa; phylum Cnidaria; class Anthozoa; order Scleractinia; family Merulinidae; genus Orbicella; species Orbicella faveolata. The sequence continues at coordinate 16,430,573 of NW_028301536.1, read as the reverse complement.
CGAAGAGACAAATATGGAAGATCCTGACTACATAGGGATCTGCCCCGGACGAAAAATGCAAACAAAGGTATGCGTTATGCCTTTTGTCAAAGTCAACCTCAGAGTAGAAAGCATAGGGAATCATCAACACTAGTGATAGAATCCAAATGATTGCGGGCAGGAATCTTGGCTTTCGAAATAGCTTGCCTCTTAGGGGATAGAATACCACGTAAAATCTGTCAATCGAAATAATCAACATCGTTAGAACCGTCGCTGCTATAGAAACGGGCATAACGTATAACAAAGCTTTGCACGTGACAGTACCCATTGCTCCTCCCGGCCAAACAGCTCCACGGTAAAAAAAGACAACCTGATAGGGCATCAGCGTCAATGTCAATAGCAGGTCTGCAACGGCCATATTGGCGATAAATAAGTTTGTGACTCTGCTGGACGAAGACCTCTTAAACACTAGGAACAAACCAAAGGAGTTGCCAAACAGTGCAATGATGAAAATCACTGCATATGCTGATGTCATGCCAATCTTCATCTCCGTTAGATTGAAGGAGTTCGAAAGGGTGGAGTTTGGTCCCTGTGTAACACTTGTTCCTAAGCGAAGAGGAAAATTTATCAAACATTTAGAAATACAATTGATTACAAATATAAGCGAAAGTAAACTGCAGGTGGACTCAATTCGTGCGAAAGTGTTCATTTAATTCTATTCCACATATTTAACTGTTAGCACCTAAGAACTTTTACCAGGATTAAGCGGTGTTACACTTTAATATATTCTTACACCTTTCACACTATAAATTAACATCTCGACCGTTATTATCTTTTCTCTACTTGATAATGGCGGAGTCAAGATGACTTCGAAACGTCCTAGTTTACATTCGCTTCTTTTCGTAAAATTGATCAGTACCAGTGTACTCGAATCAACTCTGTTCGAAAAACGTTTGCCATTGTTGTGCAATTTTCAAAAAGTTTCCTTACTCATGCTCATCCTGGCTGGTTAATTTGAGAAAAGAAACTTTAAAGCGCTTTGCGCATGCTGCTCATGTCAAGAATAGCAGAATCACTAAAACGATAGAGAAAATCAGTCGTAGTCTGGCTTTTAATTGAAAAGCTACTAAGAATACAAAGCGCTTGCATTTTGTCCTGAAATGTTAGTCCTACTTATGCATTAATATCAATACATAATTAAGCAGACAGGTACAGATGATAGAATATATCATTAACATAGGATTTCCTTTACGTATGCTGCCAAATTACAAACAAAGCACCACAAAAAGTTTATACCTAATTGCAGACTTCGTAATGAAAGAGCTATAACTAGTAAGAACGTTGTTACCATTTGTGTTTTTCATGCTTGCAAGAGCTGGCATCTAGGATGACTAGGATCCTGCGGGATTCAAAGTGAGGAGGGGTTACATAAACAATTAATTTTATATGGGAACGTTTAAAACACGCGAATTTGATTTTACAGTAAGCATCTTTGGGGCAACGTAGTGTACAGGTAGCGTAGTTCAATTATTCCATTGCCTCAGCATACAAAGAGAGTTTCCGCCGATAATTCTCTAGTGAATTCGTAGTAAAAACATAAAACGAAACAATATTAATCAATCCCTTTAATTTCATAATAACAAATGGCTGGGCCAAATGACCAATTTTGAAGCACGTCTGCTTCAAAGGCCATGAAATGATAAGTTTATATATTTCACTCTGTCTTTAATCCTCCTTTTCTACAGAACAATCGCGTTTATAAAATACTCATCCACACTTTTCACAGCGTCCAGATGAGTTCAGTTTGATGATACAAAACAGTCCTCGAACGTGACTCTCCAACAAACGCAAACTGGCACAGACCGCAGTAACAATAAGCTCAAAACATTGCAAATTTCCTATCATATTTGGGAACGGATCACAGGTACAGCAGAATTTCAAAAGAACCATAATAAGATTTTATCTTGTTTGGTCCATATTGGGAAATATTCTTGCAAGTTTATGGTCCTCGCCAGCATCTCCGGCCATCCATCAACTTGCCAAAAAAGAAAGTCTACTAATATTTTCGCAATATGGCAACAACAGCTCCAATTAGGTTTTGAAGAGGCAAAGAAAGGCACTGATTTATGGCGCGTTCAATCAAACCGTGTGGACCTCGTGTAAGAAACTAGACTGATCTTGTAAGTTAACTTTTCAAACTTGCAATTCACATTTCGCGAAATGTCTTCGTACTTCTTTTGAACCACGCAAAGAAGGTCAGTTACTTCTATTGTCATATACAAACAACTAAAAATTAACAATTTGTAACTGTGGTAATGTATTTGCATGCGATCCATTCAACCATCTCCAAATTTATTTTCCATCGATTTTTGAACAAGAGATGTGGAGAATCAATCGCACACTTTTGAATTTCATCAACATCGAATTTAACCAGACGGACGATTGATCATTTATATCTGTCTTTGAGTGTAATATTTTGTTTAATTCAAATGGCCATAGCCGAGAGCGTTTATTTATTTTACTTCTTTCACTTTGTATTTGCCTTATTGTGCAAAAAGGGCTTCGAAAATGAGCCTATCAAAAATCTGATCGAGGGAGATTTTGAGACTGTCTAAAAGGCAAAAAGAAGGCTTCCACTAAGTTGCGAACTGATTCATTTTTGGTGGGCTTGTGATGATGCCTACGATCATTGATACATATTCACTCGCAATGTTTTAACGTGAGAGCAGCTGAGAGCCGTGAACACAAACCGAGAAATGGTATTATGAAATAGATATTGGTTACAAATAGATAATATGCCTCGATTCATATTGAGTAGCCGACGCCTGCAGCTAGCTGTAATTTTTGAAAAAAAACAAATTTTCATCGTTATGTCTTTCTCAGGGATTCCGTGATAACGAAGTCATAGTAGTATTTAGATGTGACGTTAGCAGTTGATATTTGTATCAAAAACAACTCCCAACTCATTCTTCCCCTATTTAAAACAGTCCTAAAGCTACCTTCAGTTACGTTAACACTGGCGATGACTGAACGCTTTGGCGAACCCAGTTCAAAGGACACTCACCTTCGAATAACGCTATTCTTCACAGTGGAATTAATTTAACTTTAACCATACAAGTTGACATCTTCGATTCTTTTCCAATACAGCTGTTCTCAGTGTGTCACTTCTGGATTAAACTAGCCAGTGGTGAGGCTGTGTGTGAGACTAAAGCAAGCCGTGTTTGGATCTGCAATGAGAATTATCAAAATAAAATTGAGACACAATTTCCTTTCTAATTGGCTCTTGCCCAGGATCAGTAAATGTATAGATCATATTCACGTGATGCCACATTACCTGACATATTGACATATGGACTTTTAAACCTATAATTGAATGCAAAACAAAGGCTACATCTATAGCCACCGTTCTCTTTTAATGATTCTTTTGATTTCTGAGTATAATATACACAGCCAATATATTATATCATTTTTGAGTATGTTGAAGTGGGTCAGGCATTCTGCCTCGATAGACTGATCGACTCCTCCTGTAATTCAGTGTGATTTGTTCAGTAGACAGGTTTTACATTAACACAGCGACAATTAAAAATTCAAAAAATCGAAGCCCTCAACATAGCTGCTGATGACCAATGGCTTAGCTGAGTAGTGTTACTAATTATTAGAGAACAAGGCCACTCAACTTGGTCTTCGTCAGTTCTTGCTAACATAAGGTGAGACATTCTCAGAGAAATGGTTAACTATTTCCTTCAACGACTATCATTTATACTGAAAAAGAGGTTCCCATAACTTCACGTTGTCAGACAAATTTTTCAAATTTGCAACCGGTTTTAGAGCGGCGCTGCTTATACGAAAATAAAACAATCATATTACTTTCTTTGAAGGAAAAGATTGTTTTAAGATCGAAATCCTGCCTGTGTAGAGATAAGACACTAGAGAGCTTTTAAGATTTTCTTCAAAGGTGGCAAGCTCAAAAGCTTCAACAAGGAACTGAATTGCATTTTACGTTTAAAGTCGGAAAGATTCGCGATAAAAGTTCAGTCGCACAACTTTCCCGGCAAAAGCGTAAATTTTCGTGGTTTTCAATTTTTCAACTTAGTATACCCCCTTTTTTAGAAGAATATCAGGTTTGAATGCCTGCAGGCTGGCTCCAAACACCATCCAGAAACAATACATTCGAAAATAGAAATGCCGTGCGCTATAATCTAAGAGTGTTAATTTACACATTTTCAACTTTGTATTTATAATTGATTCTAGAATGTGCCTTACTGAATATTTGGCATCGTAGTTACATCGAAGCAGGAAATTGATGCCTCCGTGTTTGTTAAAAAAATAGTCCGGTACTACTTTACAAGTGCAGTTACCTCTAAAGAGAAGTCTTTTCATTCATGTAAGTCTGAGCGATTTTATCGTAAGTTCGATGTCAACCATCCGAAAGCATCCCGTGGAAAGGTCTTGGTACATACTAGTCCGTTTTATTTTGTCCTTCTTATTTTTCCAAAGGAAACGAAACATTTTATCTTTTACCATTGGCACTATTTCCGTAGGGACCTTAACATTTGAAATTGAGTATATTAAGTTAGACAACCCCAGAGATCGATTTAATTATTAGTGCTATTCTATAGAGTGTTAATCCCCTCGATTTCCAAATGTCTAAATTTGTCTGCCGTTTTTGTAATTTCAAATTAAAGTTCATCTGGTTATTACCTTTTTCGTCATAGGAGACATAGATTCCTAATAATTTTGTGGGAGTATTCATCCATTTCACCCCTAGCGGTTTGGTTCTATTATTCTATTATTCTTTTATTATTATTATTCCAGAATGTTTTTGTTTTCTCTACGTTAAGCACCTATCCAGAGAAATTCCCAAAAGCGCTCATAGTTTCCAGGGCTTGTTCAACAGAAGCCACTTCAGCACAGAATACGTTGGCTCGTCTACAAATGGCTTTAAGTTTGATCTTTGAGCCAAAAATTCTGATTCCTTTTATGATTGAGTTTTGCGTTATTTTGTTTGATAGTATTTCTGCTGTCAGGATAAACAGATAAGGCGAGAGTGGGCATCCTTGTGTAACTCCTCTAGAGGGCTTAAACCAGTCCGTTGCAAAACCGTTGTTCAAAGCTGGGCTTTCTATGTCCATGTAGAAGATCTCGATCCATTTTCTTAAGCAGTCACCAAAATTAATTTTTTGAGAGCACTTTGAATACAAGACTGTTCCAGGGAGTCAAAAGCTTTCTTAAAATCAACTGATATTAATATATCTGGAGTGTTGTTCACCTGAGTTTGCTCCATAATATCACTTATTAATCTTACATTTTCTCCAATATATCTTCCTTTTATGAAGCCCGTTTGGTCCGGATGTACGAGTTTTGACAGCATTGGCTCAATTCGCCTTGCGAAGGCTTATGATACAATTTTATAATCCACGTTAAGTAAATTGATGGGTCGCCAATTCTGTAAAAGAATTAATTTAGCGTCGTCTTTCGGTAAAAGCGTAATTATGCCCCTACGCCGACAGACCGATAACCTCCCATGCTCATATGCTCCATTCAGGCTTGCTAATAGATCTGCTCCTACAAGATCAAAGAAATGCTTATAAAATGGTACGGTAAAACCGTCTTCGCCTGGTGATTTTCCGTTTTTAAATGTCTCCAATGATTTTCGACATTCTTCGTAAGTCAAGGGACCGTCTAAAGCATCTCTTTCTGCATCGTCTAATTTAGGAATTTCCATGCTTTCGGTAAATATTTCAAAGCTGACCTGTGCATCTCTTGTTTGAGAATTGTACAAATTACTATAATATATTTGGATCATTGACAGAATTTGTATTTCATCAGTAGTTGTTTCATCATTTTCTAATTTAATTTCGTTTATGGTTTTTCTATTATAGTTCCTTTTTTCTAAAATTTTAAAAAAAATTTTGTAGCTTTTCTCCCTCTTCTACCCAGCGGCACTTAGACCTGAAGATTGCAGCTTGCCTTTATTATCATATTGATGTCGGAGTTCCTTTTTGAGGTCATCATATTGTTTAAGAATTTCGTCAATGTTATCAAGGTTCTGGCTATTGCAGATTCAGATTTTATCCAGCTCATCGAATTGTTGTTTGATCTCCACTTCATGCTCACGAATCGCCTGTGCTTTTCCTTTAGAGAACGAAATGGTTGTGCTTCTTATTTCCATTTTAATCAGTTCCCAAAACAGCTGTTGGTCATTTAAATAATGATATTTTTCGCGAAGCTGAGGATATATATAATTCTAGAATTTTGGTTGTGTATTCCTTGTCCTCCAACACAGAATTATTGAATTTCCAAAAACCTGGTCCTCGAGGATTCTCGGTCGGCCACGGCAATGATAATAATATCGTGTTGTGATCTGATTCATCCAAGAATCAGCAGAAAAATAAAATATTCAGCCTCGGCCGAGTAAACAATATTCCTATAAAAATAGAGATGTGAGGTGGTAATCTGCAAGGACTTTTATATGAAAAGGAGCGATGGTCGGGAAAAAAAACTGCAACGTACCTTCTTCGAGTTTTAAAGCCTGCACAAGAATACTGAATTTTAGTTAAAGCATATCCGTGGGCTTCTTCATTGACCTTTTTGTCGTCGTCTAGTCCCCGGTCTCCTCTTTTCATTATTTTTTCCGTTTGGTCATGTGCATCACTTTAATTATTCCGACTAAACCCCTACAGGTACTTTGAACTCCAAAGTCAATCGATCGCGTGATGTGATTTTGTGACTGTTCGTTTTATCTAAAAGTTGTGTAGTCCTTTCCAAACCGTCGAAAAAAATTATTTTGCACAGATTAGTAGTATATTACCGTCGGGTAAATCGTCCATCAACTTGTCAGTTAAGTTTTTTTTTCGCAAAGATTTTCTGCTGCGTCTTATTGAGTATACTTTAGGGAAGTAAACATTAACACAAACATTTCATAGTCCTCCAGATAAAAAAGCTAATACTCTTCCTTAATCTGTCACCACTTGACCCTTGGTTGCTTTGCGTTAAAGTTGTTATTTGATCTAGAAAGAGGAACTACAAGAAAAGTCTCGTTCGAAGAGTTAGATTCTGTCACCGGCCCATGATTGATCTAGTCAGGATCACAATCGATCTCTTGATCTAGTCCTATCCTATGCATATTAAAGTGCCACTAACCCCAAAAATTTTTTTCGTCTAATAAAATCTAATAGTTTCCCTGATTACTTCAGCGAAAAAATTATCTCGATTGATAAAATCCCTGCGTTTCTACAGGCGTTTAAACCTGTAATTTCTATGTTCACGACCGCGCAAAGTGAGATCTGGGTCGGGCTACCAGTGACGTCACTTCGGGAACCGGGCTAAAACACTCAAGAGACTTTTGACTGAGCTTCGAGGACAGTCAAAACATTTTCGGGTTATTTGTGATTCATATTATATCAAAACTGGACAAGAACTTTAAGTGAAAGAACTGTATCATCTAGCATTACAATTCGGAGTCTAGCTACGATTTGGACGGCTGCGAAGTACATATTTTTTTCCATTTCGAAGTGCGGGTCGCCAGTCGAGATCGCCGCGTTGTATAATTATATTTAGGCCGGGATCGACAATTTGCCGATCCATTTGGGTTATAAAGGTACAAACAATGGCCGAAGAGTTAGCTTACAGCTCTTAAAGAGTTACAAAGATGTCAATGAACACGAAGAGTTGGTAATTTGACTTTACGGAACGTGCAAATTTCGGAGTGTCAAAACACTTTTTCATTCAAATATTAATTTCCCCCGAAATACAAGTTAAAATGCGATGCAGTCGCACTCCACTCCTGCCTACTTCTCCAGATCAATGATTGAAAATATTTTTAACATAAGAGATAAGCACAGATGTCGGCCAACAATGTTCGATGGTGAGGTAACTTTTCGCTTCGTTATTGTCGACCGACCGTAGTATATGCATATTCAATTACTGCGTAGGAACACAAGCTACGCAAATTTGCATATTCCGTACTAGTGAAATCATCGAAAATCCTTTGACAAGATCTTGAAAAGAGGTTCAGTATACTTTCAGTTAAATATATACGTTTCTACTTCACTGTTATTTAGACAAGTCTCTATTTCAAAACGCGATGCGTTTAATTTACCGTGTAATTTCGTCACCTATAGTTTCGTCTGGGACTCGGAGGATCGTTTGTGCTCGAAATAGTCAAATGGCTTCCAGCTTATCCCAAATTCGTGTCTTATGCAGTACCTTGACAATTTCAATCTTTCCACTAGAGATAGAGAAGAATATACAGACCATGAAAACCTCTAGGTTTTTACAGTAGCGGCGAACCCGAGATCGAAGAAATCTTCAATGGCTCGCCGGCTTTGCACAGATCAGCCCACTTCTTTGGTCTTTTTCTCGTTTCTGGTAGAGTTTCATCGAGATAGAGGTATTCAATGAAGAGGAATACTCTATTCTGCGCATCCTGTATTGCTGCAGCCTCCAACAACATATCTTCCTTGCATTCTGCAACGATTTTTGACACACACTATCGCATGTTCGCATACATTCTTCTCAGAAACAAAATATTGTTATTCCCGAAGTGACGTCAAAAGCCAACTCGTCCCATTCTCCGCTATTCCTCGGTCGTGAACATGGAAAAGGGTAAATGTACAAACTTAAAAAATTCATGGAAAATTAACGAAAATAGCTACAACGATAATTTTTTCGAAGTGGTGATTAGGAGAAAAAGTAAATTTATAGAAGCGAAAAAAAGTTTTGGGGTTAGTGGCACTTCAAGGACTTCAAGACGTTCGCGCTACTTGTTTGTGCGCATCCTTACTGCTCACGCAGACAAGTTACAGGGTAAGGCCCTTAAAGTTTCCCCTCCCCCACCCCCCGATCCATCAGACTGACAAAAGCCCAGTCTGAAGAGGGATAAGTATCTATCGAGATAACACCTGTCTCAAGTTATTTCGAATTAGGCAAAATTTAAGCTAGCTATATTTTATCAGCAAATTTGTTCGTTCAGAGTTGGTTGGAATCTTACCCAGCAATCTTAGGAATCTGTTACTTGTACGTACACTCTGATATCTGAAAAACTCCGGTATGAATAGGTTTACATTCAGGTCATTCAGGAGAGACTGATTCTCCCGAAGATCAAATAGAGCGCGGATTCCTAGTGAAAGGAAAGATAGTGAGTGGAATCCGGATTTTTCGTACGTTTAAAAAATCGGATAGTTCGAGAAATCGGCGGTAAAATTACAGTGTTCGAATGAAGGGACGTAGACGATTTTTGGTTCGAAGAATCGAGGGTCCAAGGAATCGGGATTACGCTGCACCATTAAACAATGTACTATTGTTCGCAACGCGTAATTTTACTCTCTATCAACTGCTTACGGGGGAGGTGGAATCATTTTCCGTGCATCCACGTGTGCTTGACTATAAGGTAGATTAAGTAAACCACGAAGGCGACGCTACCCTGCTAGCAGAGGTTTCTTTCTCGCAAGTCTTTTAACGTGTACGAATTTTTCGGGGAAGTGAGAAACCCGACTACGCGAAATGCAAGAGACGCGAACGACGTCGCAGATGCTAAAAGACTTGCCAGAAAGAAACCAATACTAGCAGGGTAAAGCGACGCCAACGAAAACATCAACAAATAGAATGGCAATGCACGTTCCGTTATAAATCTTTGTACATTTCTTAGCTTTCCCCTACGAAAAAACAATGTCAGATGGCCAGGTTCTGCGTAGTCAGGAACCCGTCGTAGTTCACGTTGTGTCTTTAGCTTTGGAACTGAAAGCTGTCATTATATGCTGGGCTAGAGCATGATTTTAAAGCGCACTAAACAGAACTATAGGTAATTGCGAAATTCGAAGGCAGCAGTATGAATTCAATTTTTGCCATGCGTCGTCCTCGGTGTCGCCGTCGTCACTTCTTATATCTGGTAATCGATGCATTTGTTTGCAATCAGAACCATGTTAAAAGAAAGATGTATGGAATGGCTGTACCTAATATGACTGATATGCACCATTAAGTATAGTATCTAAGACCTCATTTTCTCTTGATCTAAGCCAAGAGACAGCATAATTAGACGACGACTTCGGCGAGTCAAGCAAGCCAACGTGGAATCGAAATCTACAAAGATGGCATGAACACAGTTATTACTTACCGGGAGCATATACGATGGCTTTAAAGACGCGAAACAACAGCACTGTAGGGAACTGATAACGTTTACAAAGCAATTTGCATTAAAAAGCCCTAATAAAGATAAAACTCCGCATTGTTCGGATTCTCTGTTTGTTTACGTTAATTGGTTACGAGGGAAGTGAAAGTTGATCCGATAATACCTAAGGTCTTTCACCCCTTGCCAGACGACAGACTCTCTTTTCGTCTAAATTTGAATGTAAAGGGAGCATATACCAAACCAAAATTTAAAAATCTGAAATCTAGAATTGATGAGGGAAAATTCCCCTTTTCTTTAAGGGAGCTGGAAAGATCAGTGGTTAATGATAGCATTATAAAGCGAGGACACTAAATTTCAAGGGAATAAAGTAAAATTAATTAGTATAGATGGATATGCAAATGGAAAGCTTTATTTTTCCACTGCTATCCGTTATTGCTTAGCTAGAGATTATCCTAACTTGCTGTGGATGGAATTTCTAAAATGCTCAAATTGCAGAGGTCAATTAATAAAAGCCCAGATCTGTTTGTGTCAACGGCCATCAGTTGGTCTCTAAGCTCTAGATATTTTGAGTATATTAGTAATCAAAAGACCTTTTATGTCTTCCCGTTTCACACTTTTGAGTAACCGCGCATTTGAGCGCTACACAGCGAGCAGCACCTGTTTCCTCTTAGTTCCGTCTTGCGTGACACGAAAGCTCTCGCCATCACGCGAGAGGCATCTCGGGAGGCCATTTCTCCAAGCTCTCTCACAACCTCGTTACCAGGGTCCTCTCTCTACCTCGGACCCTGGGCACGAGGTTGGCTCTCTCACGCTCTCTCTATCACGTTTCCTTTTACGTCACGCTCGACGGACTACTAGAGAGATGCTACTGGTGATCTACAGGGGGGCAGGATGAAAGACACGAAATCAAATAGCTGTTTTCAAGCTTACTCTCAACGCACGTTTACGTTATTTTTGTTATCGATTGCTTTTTGCTTACACAGTCCAACCTGTATATAACGGCCCTGTATTAAGGGGCCACCCTCTATTAAGCGGCCAGTTTTCAAAGTCCCAATTTTTCGCTCATACAAACGCTGTATTTGTTACCTGTATTAAGCGACCACCTCTATTAAGCGGCCGCGGCCACCCTGTAGCAGTCCTATGTTTTGTCTTTCTTTGTTATTTTTAACTGTATTAAGCGGCCACCTTGAACGGAAACTAAGCCACGTGTCATTTTACGCTGTATTATAGCGTGTTTAAAATGCGATCCATCATCACTATAAAGAAATAACATTTACTCTGAAAGCTGCTGTAAGCTGATAATCGGCCTTTTAGTATCGTCAACGCTTTCAAGATGTTCGCAATGTGCTGAAGTACAGTACCATATCCTTAGCCCACGCCTAGTGAGTATTTTTAGTGACTCTGTGTTAAGCGGCCACTTGTACAGTTAAGCGGCCAGTTTCTCAAGTCCTGAGGGTGGCCGTTATATACAGGTTCGAATGTACTCGGAAAAATGTGCTTAACATGTTTGTTATTCAGGTCATTGAGATCGTTAGATCTTCTGGTGTTATGTTTATAAGTTACCTTACCTGTCAGTGGTGCATTATCATTACCTTTACTCCACGAAATTGTTCTTTAAAACACCATTGGACATCAGTTAGCCCGCAGTGCAGGCATATTATTGACGCGAGAGTGAACAGTTTTGCAGTAGGCCGCCATAGGGTTGGGGCGAGGAAAGATTTGCAGAGGAAGTACCTCTATCATCCAAGATGGCGGCATCGAATACCTGGTCCGTTGAGCGTTCCGTTCCAAAACAACGCCTAACGCCGAACAGTTTTTGAATCAACAGCAGCTTGTCTAAACAGGAGGGGTTTTTTTTTCACTAAAATAAAATCTTGCAGTGCAGCTCTTATATTTTAGCACGTGAGCGCACAACATTGATTGCTCCCGGGCTATATTGGATTCAAAAACCAGGGGAGCCTAGCCCTAACCGGTGTACCGTAAATCTTCCAATTAGCGCCAGGGACGCTTATTTCAAATTTAGGAGAACTGGACGGGGGCGCTTATTCGAGGGGAACGCTTAATCGAGGGGGGTGGGGGAGGGGCGCTTATTTAATTTTCCCAGATCGTGGCCTCACATGATCATTTTTTTAATGCATCATCAGCACTTAAACAACAACATAAGCTGTTCATCGACATAAAAAGCTGATCCTAAAGTTTAAATCGCGGCACCATTAGGAATTCACGCGGTCACAAACTGAAACAATGTTCAAATCTAATACTACAAGACGAAACCTATACATTCTTTTCTCTCTCATTACTCGTCCACAAAATAGGGGGAGGGGAGGGGCGTTTATTCGAGGGGGGGGCGCTTATTTTAAATTTTGGTCGATGGGAGGGGCTTTTATTCGAAGGGGGAGCTTATTCGAGGGGGGGGGGGGGCGCTTATTCGAGGATTTACGGTAATCCTTGGAGAGGGAACAAAGCCTCCTACGGTGTAGTGGTGAGGCACAATGACGAGTGCCCAGGAAAGGGAAAGAAAATATTGGGAGGGAGGGGAACTGATTTAACGCTCTTTCCTGACCTATTTTGCATTGTCATAAAACATAGTTCTTTAGCCAATCAGAATCGACACTGCGTTATAAAACAAACTTCAAATCTTTTATGCACCTTATCATACTTCTTTATTATTCACAGTTAATAATAAGTTACATTATCTTACATTATCAATATTTTACAGTTTCGGAGACAGGAAGAAACCACATTAACTCATCATTATTTGGACGTTATCCTCGCTAATAGACGACGGGTGATTTATGACTCAGAAGCCACTCCATGAAACATAATTTCTTAAATTCACTAAAAGGTTGTAACTTACATCCGTTTATTTAACTCACTATTTCGTAAAATATTTATAAGGGGCATCTTAATGAACCCTGCGATGTCCTAATTTAATCTGGCTAAATCAACGGTCCTGTTGTTGGTTTCAGTTAAGATATAGTGAATGGAGTGAATGCCTCCTCTTGGGCACACTCCCAATTCTTCGCGTTCTTAACTGTGTCCTGGCCCAGTCTTCCAATTTCGACCCATTCATTCCTTTTAGTTTTTACTGGTGCTCACTTATTAACTAACTGGTTTTTTTTTTCATCTTGGTCCACACTTGACCATGGAGTTAATTACTATGAGATTTTCTTTGATTTGAAAGTCATTTTATACATTGCTAACATGACTAAACATATCATATCGCGGTGTTGCTGACAGAATTTATCCGCTGTAAAGTATGTACATAATATGTAGAAGTATGTACATGTCAGAATCAGTTTTGATCAAGAAAAAATTCATTCGCATATACTCTACTGTTCTGAGAGTTTGTTTAATTTACATCTTAATTTAAGAGGCTCGTCAATTGAAGTGCTTGTGGCAAAATTAATAATAATATGAATATTAATATTATCCATTTGCGAGTATAGCTTATTTCAGTGGTGTAGTGCTGTCTGGCCTCTTAGGATAAGGGTTTCCTACCCCCCCCCCCCCCCCCCACACACACACACACACACACTCTCTCTCTCCCCTCCCCCTTTAACCCCCCAACTCCCTGATACTAAATACAGTTGAAGCCAGGTATTTCGAACTCTCAGAGGAAACGAAAAATAGTTCGAAATACCCGATAGTAAATGACTGAAGGGCAAATCCAAGGGAAATATCCGAGTTTGAATAGCTGGGTTCAACTGTATAGGAAAACAAAATCTGTCAATATTAAGTGAATTCCAGTAACGTTGAACCCCGCTATTTCGAACTCTCGGGGGAAACGAAAAATAGTTCGAAATAGTCGATAGTAAATGACTGAAAGGCAAATCCAAGGGAAATGGCTTTGAGTTCGAAATTACGGGGAATTCGAAAAAACCGAGTTCGAATTAGCGGAGTCCAACTGTACTCCGATTGCAATTATGAAAACTACGACAATTAAACTCAAAGGGTATGCAGTCTGCCAAAAACTTTGTTCCCTTTGAGGCAGGCTATACGCGAGATATGTGGACAGGGCTAGAATAATTTCTTACCTTATTGCCTACAGTACAGTTCTTTGAAATGTGACAGAATGATTCGTATACATATTTTCCGATGATACATAATTTATATGTACTGATAGTATCTCTCGGCTCGATATTTTACTCGAGTATCCTCCGTTCATGGTCTACAGAATTCGTTTCTGATCATGTGTCCGACTACTCAAATGTCCAAACGTCTATTTTCTGGATGTTTCTAAGACAGGAAACCTATACAGTACGTAAATGTTGGCCTATTGAAACTGTAGCGGTTAGTAAGGTTCAAAAGGCGGAAAGAGGAGTACACTGTGTATCAACCAGTTGTCATGCATGGGCCATTCCGGAATAGTGTTCCAAGTTGGAAGTGAAAACATGAACCAATTGTCGAATCGACTACTCAGCTTTTTGAAATCTGTGCCACGCCTCTCTATCTCTTGAAAAGCATGACGGAAACTGTTCTGTAATGCGCAGAAACAACTATCCTTGCAGTTAAAGGGTGAACGCGCGACGCGTCACTAAGCTGAGGGTGTTTCTGCTCCCGTGTCAGCGGTGGTAAACGTTGCATTATCACTCTGTTTTTCCTCCTTCGGACCATTTTCTCTGACACTCATCCACGACAGAGAGAGATTCGTGCGTCCTCTTTCATTTCCCGTGGGGCTACACGGTAAGGTGTACGCTGTAACTCGACCAAAAGACATCATTTTCCACATGGTGCCGCCTGTTGTAAAACTGTTATCATTGCAGTCATTGTTTGAGGACAAGAAACGAGACAACTTTTCGCTGTAATCCCGAAGACAAGGGCAACAAGCAAGCATCACGACAAGTTCCTTGCGAAACTTAGCATTAAGCAGGATATAGACACATGGGTTTATTGCGCTGTTTGCATGTCCTATCCAGATGTTGAAGAATTCCACTTCAAGGGGTAACATGCCCTTTAGATATAGATCAGGTCGTACGAACCAAAAGTAGTGATTGACATAGTTCGGGAACCAACACAATGCAAATATCACGACAATGACGACCAGCAGTCGCACAACTTTGCGTTTCGATTTTTCAGCCGCGGCGCGATTACCATCTGTTAGGTTTCCAGGGATTTTCCGAAGCCATAGTTTCCGGCAAATTAAGAAGTAGATGACAATAGTTATAGAAAGTGGCAGTGCGTAAAGTAGAACGAAAACGGTGCTGTGGAAGATCTTGAGGACGCGATAAGTTTCCGCATGGGTTGTATCGTTTGGATCTTCCCAGGGCCAAACTTGTATACATTGATCCACGTTTAGATCTGAATTAAACCGAACTTGAAACAACATAGGATATGGCAACATCAACACAAAAGACAGGATCCAGATGGTGCATGACAAGATTTTCGGCTTTCGGAAGATCTTTTCTCTTAAAGGATAGAATATCGCATAAAACCTATCGAATGAAATGAGCATCATTGTTAAAACAGTCGCCGCTATTGAAACTGGGATGAGGTAAAATAAAGCCTTGCATGTTATGTCACCCAGTATTCCTCCAATCCAGGCGGTTCCACGGTAGTAGAAGCTCACTTGGAACGGCATAACTGTGAAAGTTAAAAGGAGATCTGCAACGGCCATGTTCGCGATGAACAGATTCGTGACGCTGGTAGATCGAGAGGACTTCTTCAACACCACGAACAAGCCAAAGGTATTGCCGAATAGAGCAATAATAAAAATCACTACATATGCTGTCGTCATGCCGATCTTGATACTCACAGGAATAAAGGACTGTGACGGTGGAGCAACAGTGGAGTTTGTTGCTGAGAAAGAAATCAAAAAAGTATATTGTTTCATCTTTAATATGAAGGGTTCATTGACAGCCTGCCCATCAACAGTTCTTGCAAATAATTAAAAAATCATAAAACTGTTCACATTTTAGTATTAAGAAGTCGACCTAAACTGCCCTTTGCAAGAACAATAATAGCGAGTTTTCTGTATTGATCTTGAGGTCAACAGGGCTTTAAGCAGTTTTGCTATACCTCGCAACTCAGATACGTTTTCCGATTGGAGGAGAACATGTCGCGTGTCGCGGGTCAAAACTCGCTAATTCCCAAGGGGAAACAAAACTCTTTAGGAAAACAACAACTTAAACTTTCGTCTCGCACGTGATCAGATCGTGCACTTTGAAACGACGCAAATTTGTTTGTCAGCTGGCGTCAAGCAAATCATTTTGTTCCGTGGTTTTGTTTTCTATTTTTTGAGTTGGGAGGTATGCAAAACACTTAATGATCTAAGCTAGGAGCCAATGCCGGTTTGTATCTCCTTCAAATTCACTATTTGTATCAATTTTTCTCGGCTGTTCGTAGGGCAACATGGATCTAGAAGCAGCTAATGTACGAGCACAGAGCTGTTTTGATGAAGTGGATTACAGGGACCCAAACTCCTTCCCAGAGTTCGCGCGTTACATGACGGTCAGCGGTGACTGAACACCCTGCCCTCTGGGCGAAAACAAAAAGCGGAATCAGAAAATCCTTGCGCCGAAAGTATTGTGCGCATGAGTGGTTCTGAACATACGCAGCGAGAGCAACCGCTGTTCTAGTGCTGGCTCGCACAGAGGCTCCGAATCTTGGTGCCAACCAGAAGGATAGTGAACTCTGACAAGGAGATTGACAGGAGCCTGGTATCGATACCTTAAACAGCAAAAGCTCAAGCCTGAAGTACATTATCCTTACCATTTGCCACTGTTCCATTGGAATTGTTGAACATTTTTATTGTACGTTTTCAGGTCCTCTGTGAAAAAGAAAAAGAAAAAGTAAATAGAAGGTTACTGGGCTGTGATCAACTTTAGTCTTACATACGGCATCTGTGCCTGCCGTACCAGTGGCAGTTAAAACCCTCAGGTCCAACCGAAACGTCTTTTTCTTTGTACCTAACTAAAGTAAGAACAGATCTAAAGTTGTTTTGGCCTCCTCTAACTGACTTAACTTTCGAGAATTCTAGGGTTAATTTAACGAGGAACAAGATATTTTGCCTCACTATACTAGGGGTTAGCCCATATTGTTTATCGCGATTTTTCTCTTTGGCGCAAGTTAATCTCTTGTGATTTACGACTCCATGCAACATGTACCTCAAATTCTTGTTGCTGTTATTCTGGCGAAAGCCGTGACCATATATCTAAAAGCAATACAAAAACTCGTGCTGTGGCTTCATAAGTATTCTGTGCTGTGGCTTCATAAGGTATTCAATTGAGTGTCGTATAATCAAAACCAAAGCATTCATTCTAGGCAATCACAAAGGATACAGACAATCGTGAACCAATCAAAGCTCGAGACAAACACATGTAACCGACGCAAAGCGCGGGAAGACGCGTGCGAGCGAGTTGCGATCGATTTTGGTTTTAGACCACGTGCACACTACGCCGAGGAATTTGAAAAAGGTTTCACTCTGAAAATGTATCAATTGTTTTCCGTCCACACTACGCCGGAGAAATTTCAAAAACGCAACAATGACCGGCCATTTTGAATTTGTGTTTTGAGGAAAACCACGGTCAGGGAAATATCATGATTATCGTGACGTCATCGTTTCCGAAAAGCTCCGTTTTCAAAATACTTTCCGTCCACGCGAAAATGAGAAGCCGGCGTTTTCAAATTACTTTTCGTTCAAAAGCATTTTTTGAAAGCTCTGTTTTCGTGACCGACTAGTTTGGACAGTCGGCCTAACGGTAGAAAGAATGCTTCGTTTTCAAATTCCTGCGGCTTAATCTAGACGCTACCTAACTTGATTGAGAAAGTGGCCCAAAACGTTAAACCGATTGCGAAGCGCAGTAAAACAAAATCATGAAATGATGAAAATGTGATTTATACTGGATACTTGTGGCAAGTAAAAAGCGCTTGAAATCAATCAGACTAGGAATCAATATAATTTCATCGGGTGTTCTCCACTGAGACGCGAAAAGAACTAGTTACCTGTAAGAAGTCAGCTATTTTTTTTTCCAAACCGCTGGCTAGAAATATGAATGTGTCAAGTTAAGAATTTTGGCGATGAAGAACTGAACTATCCACTTTTTGAAGATTGTTTTTTGTTCTACTCGCCTGCTGTTGTTGTTATGTTTTTTTTTTTTTTTTTTTTTTTGCCATGAAATAAAGAATCGCTAGTCGATCAACGCTCCTCAAGCAGCTAGAGTCGTGGTTTGACACAATGTGTAGCATAGGATAAAGAGAGGTTGGCCTTAATGGGGTTTTGTTTACAGATAAACCCTTGCGATAGCTTTGAACAAACACCCGCTTCTGTTCAGTGTGATTAAACGTGAAAACGCAATTCCTGAAATGTTTATATTGCTTAGCTGTAACTAACTTACAATTTGTCTGTGATAACTTAACTTAAGGCTTCATGAACCCGAACAGAAAAATAAACGAAAGGAAAAATTGAAGGTAAGCCAATAAATAACCTAAGAAGTAGATAGTTTACTGGCTAAAGACGGGTAATATGGAATGGTCACGAGAAGACAAGAGCAAGAGAAGCAATTGGTAAACAAATAAATTTAACCATCAGCAGTGCAAACAAGGAAAAATCACGAGCAATTTAACTCTTAGATTGTTGTCTTCCTGTTCGACTGTTGCACAATAAAACCCTGAAAAACATCATAACTAAAATTGGGTAACAAAAATAACGAGCATTAAAACGGATTAAATTATCTAGTAGAAAATCATACCGTGTACATTGTTCTGAATTCGTAGGAACTATGTTTAAATTTCATTGTTTTCTCTGAAGACGCGAGAATCGTGTTTTTGAGAAGTCTGTCAAAAGTGAAGGAAGATTATTCGGTTAGAATTACTGCTATTTCGAGCCTGTTTTTCCGTGCCAAAATAAAAAAAATCTTCACTGAACCCCGACGCCGCTAAAAACATCGCTCACATGAAGCGGAAGACGGCACTTTTTCAGAGGTTGACAGGGATATTTTGTTTGAACGAAAGTCACGTTTGCGAAAGGGTCAGTGCTAGACAATTTGAGAGAAATTAAAAACGGGACGTTTTTAGTAAGTATTGAACAGATTTATTTGTCCGTATGTACTAATGGATCTCTCTCTGGCGCCACTACGTTAGTTGATATATTACTCTAATGGCATTTATCTCCTAGCAATCTTAAAATATCTGTTGCAGCACAAAAAGCAGTTTGTTTGATAACAAAGAACAACGAAACCTGGTCGAAAAAGGAATAACGTAATATTTGCTTCATTTTGAGTTTATTACCGCCTCTTCGATCACGGAACATTTCTCGTCGGCAAATAATGTTAATCGGAGTCGCCGTATACACGCAATAATGTACTGGTGGTTGATGCCCCCGAGCCAAATAAAGAAGGGCAAATTTCCTCCTGCTTTCCTAACTGCCTAGCTGCGTGTCACTTGAAAACCAGAGCGACCCAGGTTTAAAATGCAGACGCTGCTGCATGGAATCGGAGTTGTACTCTTTTTATATCTCTTTTTTTTTCTGAGAGCGGAAATATGAATAAATGACTAATTCAACCTCTACTAACCCCCAAGACAGTTTTAAACGTATTTATTACGGAACCTTTGCTTCTATAGCACTTACCTAGTCGCGGTTTAGTCTTCTTGAGCGTTGAATCTTCTGAAACTGATTTTTCACAATCCGGTCTTCGACGAGTGTTTAATATCCGAACCGAGTGCGGTGCGCTTATCACCCCGATGTACCGTGATTTGTTTCACGCGGACTAACAAATCTGGAAACAAGATAACACAATACGTGATGTCGTTACATTAGCGGTAAATTGACATTGGCAGACATGTGACCAAGTATTCAAACTAAGACAAAATGTTGCAAATGGAGAAATTTAGGAATGGAAATGGAAACGTTTCATCAAGTACTAACTTAGCGTTCAAAAAGAGCCGCAGAAAAATACGCTATTCTGTTGAAAGCACCGCTGGATGTCGACGGGTACTTTGTTGCTGAGTTTTGGACGTTTTATTGCTTTTAACGTGATGAATATGTACAAAATTACAGATAAAAAGTAAACAGATATGGCCAACAGCTGTCACCAGGTTGCAATATCGTGTCCGGTGTTTAATTTATAAAAGAAAGGTTTTTGAAACTAAACGGAACAATTCCGATCATATTTAGTTTGCCAGAGATGGTCTTTAATTGGGTTTTTTGACGCAAATCGCCTTGTAACTCGTAAAAAAGGTGAAAATTCAACATATCTTTTCAATTGGCGCCATCGAAGTTAAGCCAAGAGATGTTTAATGAACCAATAGGCAAGTTTGAAATAATGTAAAGCCGCGTTTTTAAAGCAGAACATAGAGAGCTTTAGCGATAATTTCAATTGTCACATCTGCCTTATATAAATACAACTTTTTATTTCATTGTCTCTATCTTTTGTACGTGTGATAAACACAGTTTTGCGCTGATTGTTTACTAAAAATATCACGAATCAGCCATAGCTTAATTCTTTTGCTGGACGCTGCTACGCCATTGTTGAATTTATCGAGCCTTGTTTTTACCAAAGTGACAGTAGAGCAGCTAGAGATGACCTAAAAACTGACGATTTTAAACAGATAAACACGGAGAGGAGCTTCGCGATTTTGATTACCGTGATTAAAGTTAAAGTTGGACGTTTTACAAGTGCATGTCAGTGACATCTTCACATTTTCCAAACAACATAAGTATAGAACGGGAAGAAAAGCAGTCAAAAAAAAACTTTAAGGCAATCACGTCCTTAGTACGGAGGATTGGCGACTAAATTTAGCGGCTTTTCGGCTATTGCAAAATTAAGCGACCATTAATTATGCGATTTCTTTGATTCTTAGAAATTTTAGCGACATCGCCAGGCTGAAATTTATAAGCACTATCCTAAATTTAGCAAGAATTTAATAAGGGTTTTACCACAAAATCGCAAATGTACTAAAAGAAATAGTCGCTGGAAATAGTAAAGTTATATTAACGCTTCCACATAACAAGCTTTTTCATCAATTACGTACTTTTTGGTGCTTTGCACGCTCTCCAGCCATTACTAGCAGATCACAGTGGATAAGTACAAAGTTAACTACAGCGCTGATGACAGAGTTGGTAAAATATAACACTTTTATATCTTCTTTAAGAATCTCCTAATTCATATCTGTTAATTTTTTTGGTCACTGCATGGTGTCAGTTATCTTAGAACTGATTACTGTAAACGCACTGTGTAGTTCCTCAGCCGTTGTGGTTCACGTTCTGACGCAAATGTAGCTCAGTGCAATATCAAATCAGCTATTTAATGTTGTTGCGTGCCGGGATGACCTGCAAAAAACGTTCTGGTTTGTATATGTAACGCAGGTGCAGACCTAGTCGAATTTGTTAAATAAAGCCATTGCTTTACCGACTGACTAATTTGCCGTTTCCACTGTGGTTTTTGGCTTCAATAATCATCCAACTACTACCGCCCCAACTCGTAAATAAACCTTTCACAAGAGATACTTTAAGATTACTTTTTTGTGTAAGCTATGTTGTAAAGACGTCTCAGTCGGAAGTATTCTGTAATATAGAACTGGAATGGTAATTAGGTAAGGTAAAATAGCGTCCTACTTGAACCACCTACACTGCCGGAGTAAAATCCTGTTTCTTTTTTTTTTTTTTTTTTTTGTTTCGTTTCCGTTGTTGTTTTTGTTGTGGTTGTTGTTACATCAAGCGACTACAGTAGGTTAATTTCTACATAGTACACGTAGTGCAAAGCTCGTCTCCCCCAGAATTTCGTCAGGTCTGGCGACCCCAGCCTTTTGCCGGTGCCAATTTATGCTGGTTTTGGGGCACTCTGACAGTTAGGTCCGTGTTTGGCCAAGGAACAAAAGACAATGGGCCCTGCCTGTGCTCGTGTCCAATAGCCTCAACTTAGATCAATATTTGGTGCTAAGAGTTGAGTTAACTCTTCTCGATGATTTGCGTTACAGACTTTGAACCTGAATTTGATCAATCTTATTTATTCTGGGTCGTTTTTTCTTTCGCTGAGCGGGAGGTAAGGACTCTTTTTTGTGCCTCCTCATATCCATGCATGTATCTCAAAGAATTGTGAACTCATTAGTAATCAAACTTACGTGAAGCGTCCAAACTTTCATTTTTTAGTGATAATCAGGTGTCAACCATGACGTCAGATTACGACAAATGACATCACATATTTCAAAATGTCCTCCACTGCTTGGATTTCAAAACGTTTTCAAATAAATCAAAATAGCTCGTTTACACAGTAAAAACAAATGAATAAGGATACCAGATATGAAAAGATGAAAAGAGAATACAGAATAAAATCGTCATAAAATCCAGATTCGTACTAGACTGAGGGTTTAAAAATCAATAAATTTCTGAAAAGCACCCACTTTTGAAACATGGTTTCCATAGAAACGTTACGTCATGTGAAATATTTTAGGCAAATTCATTCAAGGTTTGACGATCACAATGCTTGAAAGCTGTTTAAGAGAGAAAAGATTGTAATCACCGCAGGTACTTAAAGTCCCTTCCGCCCCCTACTTGGCTAAATACAGTTAAGAGCATTTATAGCTGGTAGCCTTTATTAAGTAATATGAAAGGAGAGAGAGAAATTTAACAATTATCTCATTTCAACGACATTTTCACAAATAAAAAACCGAGATAAGAAATGATTACGGTATGATTCCTGGGAATTGAAAGTACATTTGACTGTAAAATATCTTTTTTGGCAGAAATCAGAAACATAGGTCAAGACATAGTCAGATTTGCACTAGTCACCAGTCTGCTTGTTACCCTACTGATAAATATAATTGCTTGGAAAGGTTTACATAACGTGACTTGAATCTACTTAAGACGACATTCATACGTGATTCGGTATTGCCGTGGGCTTATAAACTTATGAATATTGGTCGGATAGACCGAGACGAAGTATTTTACTGGGCCTACAGGTACAAAGAAACAGAAGGAGAAACAAAAACTCCTTGTTTATTAACAGTCATAAGTATAATTTCATTTATTTTGACTGTTTCTTCGAGCCCCTAATGGGAGCCGGAACAAACGTGAAATTAATATCATATCACCGAATCACGTTATAGCATTTCATTTCTAGCAAGGTTATGCGGCAAGATTTTATCGATAAACGTTTTTTATCGCGAGTGCGAAATGATCGACTGTTTTACGAACTAAAGCTATGTTGCGCTTTCCAATTGTTTATTAGGCTTGAAAATATTTTTTAATTGCCCAAAGACATAACCTAAGGCAGAATAACTATAATCAAAGCCTATCCCTGTTTGTAAAATCACGGCGGAAGCCCTTTACAGTTGTTATTTTGTATTCATTAAGCCCTATTGATTTGCGTTCAACTTTAATTGAGCTTGGAAATGTGATATAACAAAAACGACTATGTCTTTTGTTTGGAGAACGAGATTTGGCATTCTGTCTTTGAATCTGCTTGCACCGATAATGCAGCGATTTAAAATGTAAAATAAATCCCTTAGCTTGCAAAGTGCATGAACAATTGGTAAAACGTGTCTTAGTTACAGAAAGAGCTTTAAGGGAGTTCAATGCAAATTTCATCAGACTTCTAGGAGAACTATATTTTCCTCGATCTGGCTAAAACGTATAATCGGTTTTTAACAGAATGCTAATACAGATGAAGGATAAATTAAATGAAAAAGGCCTCTATCTTTTTTCATAAGGAGATGAAAATATATCTACAGATCACTTATGTCAGAGGAAGTCTGTTTGGAATGAATCAAATTTACGAAAGAAAAGAGAGTTACATATTAATTCTCGCAGTCGACGATCGACTAAAAGTTTTCCTCTCTGCTACTCTGTTCGTAACCCAATATAACGTTTACATAGAAAGATTGTCAGTAATACTAAATTACTGAGTAATAACCGAATGAACAATATACTGTATAAACAATATAACGGCTTTTTTAAGTGGAAACAATTTGTAGAAGATTGCGAGGAAATAAATACTGACCTTACCTTACTTCGTTCAAGCTCTGCTACGGAGCGAGTTTCTGTTCACTCCAATTGGTTTCGCCTGATTCACTGATCACAAGTTTATGATGCCAGTCAGAAGAAATCTAAATTGAAATCTGGACATTTACGTCAACCACCATAAATGTGACATATTCACTCATTGGTTGGAGTTTCGGTTGTTACGTGCGAATTCGATAAAACAGTTGCCCGAAGTCACCTGTGTTTTCTGTGGCTTCGCTTTGAAAACAAAAGGCTAATAGATGCACAAGCGTACCGCCGTGCATAACAAATTAAAAGCAATTATTTCACGGGACAGTTAAGTGCTCAGAGAATTCCCAAAGAGGCGGCGCGCGCCAATAAGCTAAGAGTTCCACTTCAACCATAAGACGACGTGCGCGTTGGCGTAAACAAGGCAATTGATAAAAATTATGCCTGTTGTAAATTTAGAACATAGCGACATAGCGGTAGCTTTATTTAATAGGGCTGCGTCACAAATAGTAGTGTACTTTATTTTCTTCCAATTCGCCTTTCTTTATCCATCTCAATCCCTTCTAATCTTAACCATTCGTGTCTCTTCGTTTCAACAGGTTAAACTACTGCCTTTATGACAGTTTCTTTGGTTTGAAGAACATTTTCTACATTGAGCAAAAATCACCTAATATCATAGCAGCGTTTCAATTAATTTTCTGCCCATTCTTTTTAGCCCTTATGGTTATTTTGGGCAGGCAGTACTCTATACTAATTTAATGTTTACTGTAATTATTTTATAAATTGTGAGTACAAATAAATGGTTGTTGTTGTTGTTGTTGTTGTTGTTGTTGTTGTTGTTGTTAATTGACCTTAAGTTGACAACTGAGAAGTAAACCGGCTGATGAACGCATGACGCATCTCAAGTATCTCAATTGAGCAACTGAAGGCGATGAGTTTGATAGCTTTTGATTTTTACAGTATAATGCAAGACTTTAATTATTCATGGCGAGTCACAATCATCCTATATTCCTTCTTGACACTTATTAATGGCCGAGACTGAGCGACTTGAATGCATTTTTAGCACAAATGTTCCAAATAAAAATTAAAGTTGCAAGATATCTATAGTCTGATTTTTGGAAGTTGGCAATAGGTTGAAAACCTAGACTGGGGCTAGAAACAATTTGAATCGCTTTGTGTCAGTTTGACTGTGTCTAATCTATAGTTTACACCGTGAGTATTCTTTAAGATGCAGTCCTGTCCATCAACGTGAGAAATAAAATCTCTATTTTGACCAAGAAATATGTAGCCTTGTGTACGTCCTCATGTTAAGCTTAGCATGCTTTAACATTGGTAATTCAATAAAAGATCGCCCAAAGCTATGTTCATCTACGATGAAATCTTTTTGGCGCCTATAACGAGAAAATTTTCATTCCTGACTTGAGTGAGTGCCAGTCTGGTTAAGAAACGACACCGCCCGGTATTCAAGAATTTCTATTTCTAGCGACCACCCAAATCTTTTCTTTCAAAGTGTCACTTCTTAAAATTTAAAAACATAGTCGAGAACATCTTTTGTCAACTTTTCGTTGTCGTTTACTTTCTGTTCTCTTTTTAATGCTTCTATTGGCGGAGTTCTCTGGCTTCAAATCACTTTAATTTCCCGATAATTATCACACTTTTGAATTGTGGTAAGTGCCCTTTCAAGGATGATCAAATGTTTTTTTCCAGCGATAACAAATGTGATCGAATGCTCGCTTGTTCAGCCTGAAACCATGAGAGTCGCACGACTAGCCGGTTGGTCTGTTGCGCCCTGGTCATTTGCATAAGACTTTCCTTTGCGTGCTCCTTGGTGCTTTCAGACATGGAAGCGATTGAATTCTCTTCGTATTTTTCTTTGAACTTATTTAATCCTGAAAGTGATTGGCAAATTCCGACTTTCCGTGCCTTCTATTAATGACTATAGACAAAAAAAACAAAAAATTAACCTCGCAAGAAATTAGAAACAGGAAATAAACAGTGACAGTAGAGAACCAAATCGTGTTGTTAGCCATGTTTAAGTTAAACCAGTTATTTACAATTTTAGGTTATTTTGTTATTTTGTATGAATGCTAAAAGTGCTGAAAATCAACAGTGTTGGCAAAAATCCTCGTTGAAGGAAAATTAATTAAAATTCACCCACAAAATACTTTACCCGTCAAAGTAATCAGAAAAAACCTGTACCATTTTTTTTTTTCGATGTCTACTTATTAAATACGCTTTCACGAAAGAATGTAGCGATCTTAAACAAAGTGCAAATTCGGAAAGGAAGACATTCAGACCTTGTTTATTTTAAATCTTTTCAAATCTTTAATGCGCCTGATGATGGGAATAAGTGGAAAACGTTCGGCTTTATAGTAATTTTTCTTTTCTAGTTTTTAGCCTTGTATACCTGCCATTTTAGAAATATTTTGGATGAAAAACAATGATAGTTCTAAACAAGGGCGAAAGTAAAAGACAAAAATTAAAGGTGACGATCACTTTCAGCGATTATCTGCCACAACCCGAACTGGTAGAAAAAATTCAACAATGATGTGATGTTTATCAAAACTGATTCATTTCTAAAAGGAAATCAAAATTACGCACGCCTTTTTGGAACAGGTTAGTATCCATTCATGCATCACAATCAATGGAAAAAAAGACAAACAATACGATCAAACATGGACATTCAAGAAATGGAACTCTTACCGAAATCATAACATCATTGTTATCCTTTAAAAAACTCGTACAAGACTAGATTTTTTGCTGTTAGATCGAGACCATGGAAAATTTAATACCAATTTAAGTAATTTACTGTACTTGATATTCCTTGCAAGCTGGTTTTACATTGATTTAATACAAAAAGTGTCCTACCTCTTTCGTTATTGGATTTTTGTCCTCACACAATTCACCACACACTGAGCCACTCCTCAGAAAAAAGCCACGAGATGAAATTTAATTGTGTCGCCTGGAAAGAGATAAAGGATAAAGTTTAATTTTAAGTATATGCAAATTTTATTACACAAAATTTTGAAATAAAATGTCTAAAGCTTTTTTTTCCTAATTACCAAATGGCCTAAAAATGACAGCTGAAGAAGAATAAGAAATAGAACAGTCGGTTTAGTTAGTTACGCTGAAGGACATCCTTTTTTACATAATTTTAGCTTGTCATAAATTTACTCATGAGCTGGTAGAAAAATTTGCGTGAATCTTTCTTCTTACTTATACTTCCTCAGCCTTAGGAGCTCAACAGAATGTGTTTCATTAATTCAAACGTGCCGGATATTTTCTGAACCTTCTTGGCCATACGAGACAACAATTTCGTAAGAAACAGATTAAAAATTGTATAATAGTTGACAGCCACATTTGAATGCATTCTAGAGGCAGTGATTTTATTTGTACTTAGCCACTTTACGTTTTAGCCCGCACGACACAAGGTCATTTGCTGTCATTAGCAAGGGAAAGATCCTCCGGAAGATTTATTAATTTTTGCTTATTTTGGCTTGACTTGACAAATAAAGCAAATAATCAGGTACGAAATACCAATTTGCCAAAAACAAGTTAAAGGGCTTAATGTCGGCTTTTGAAGTATAAAAGGCTTTTTTGTGCGTCTTAATCGTATTTCCCTTCCAGTTTTTCAGAATACATGCGTGGTAGCACAAAACATAAATCCCCTTTGCTTCGGTTTCGCCTCACAATCTTGGAATTACACTTGAAATTAAATATGGCATAAATGACCAAGGCGAAATGTTTGGAACAAGTCACATGAATTTAGTAAGGATTGAACTCGTCGTAATCGCCAAATATCAATCGTCATTCGTAAAGTACCTTAATGCATTCAAACAGAGTATTTGTCAAACTAACTACTTTGACAAACGGAAAGCCTTCTTCAATATTCATTGAATAATATTTCAACACAGGATGTTTGCGATCAACTCACCCTTTTCAGTGTGATATTATTTGGAAATGTTATTGCCTTTTACGCCTTCTAATGTTAGTCACGATCAATCAATGCTGTAAACGTTGCCATGATTTGACTTTCAAACGAGAAACATCAGAATTTTGTGCTCGCTCACGACCGTTTTATATATTAACAATCTAGCCTTTATTCCATCCCTATAGTGTCAGTGATTTACGTCACCAACATTAATAAAACGTAACTACTAAACGAACAAGTTATGGCGTGGCAGGTATAACAAAATGTTGACACGCAAAGGCTATATTATCGACAAGGATGTTTTACAAGCCAACAGTTTTTCTTTCACACATTATTGCTTCTACATTATCACATAAATTTTTTTGTACTTTGACTTGCTTTTGGAGAGGTAACCGAAGACAGCTTGGATGGACAAAGAAGGGACGTTTCTTGGTTACGGAAACATATAGGGAAAACATTACTAAACGTTCACGTCGTTTTGTGTTATTTCACGCTTTTATAAGGCAAAGTTTTTGTTCAGCCAGAATGGAACCCTGACAGCCTTGTCCTAATGGAAATGATTGGAAATTGCCAAAAGGAAATTGGAGTCATATAAGCGGCTCTACTGAAATTTAATATGTTGAATTTTGCTTGAACTCATAACTGAGAATGTACTTCTGCTAAAGGATTTTGTCGTAGTTAGTACGACATGATTTCGATTGATTCCTCAAGGGATCTAGAGATTTACCAAAACATCCGCACTGACTGGTTTTAACAAGCAGGATTATTCAGCTGGGCTGCACAGCTAAAAATTGGCTGTGCGCATGCGTACAAATTGTGTCAAGTCGTGAAAATATCTTGTGTCTTGTGTTTCCATTGCATGCAAGATTTTGTGCAGGTATATATATATATCCTAAACAAGAATTTTTGAAGGCCTTACTACCAAATAAAAAAAGTTATAATTAGTCAGGAACAAAAAGAAAAAAAGATGGAAAAAGAGAACATAAGAGCTTAGCGATGTTTATTTTAGTTGTTGACATCCGAAGAAATCTCACACCAGTACAGAGACGCTTTTTTTAAACCTTCTCGTTAAATGTGTCTGTGTGTTTTTTTAATACATTCAAGTGATAGAATCCAGAGCCTTAAACGACAATCGGCATTGCAATGATAAGACGGGTATATAAAATGACTTAATTTTACTTTTTTGCATTTAAACGATTCCCCACAATCAATTTAGTGATCACATCTTTAGAACTTATAATAATCAATTATGCATTTAGTGACAAAAAATCAAACCGGCTTTCTTGCGAATTTTTTGGTGTTGTTGTTGTTTTTTTTTTGTGCGTGTATTTCGGGGCAGTGGTAGCTATAAGCGGCAAAAATCAATGAGGGCGGTAAATATGAACCTGAGCTGGTCATTTAGCTAATGAAATCTTTCATATAGTGTTTACATACTGAAGGTGCATTATTCTCTTCTTGAGTATTTACCATTGACAAGTTTTCACATTTTAGCTAAATGCACACAAGTAATGGAAGTTTACGACGCGAATTATCAATCGAGGCAAAGATCCCTTTACCAAGCTCATAAAAAAAAACAATGTCAATGGGATTCTCACCACGGACAGTACTAAGCGTGCGCGCCTATGTGGTTACGACAGGTTCAAATACATATGCATAACAACGGATGGCAGCAAAGTAGTTGCTAAGGCTGTCTAATTTGCATGCTTTCATAGATGTTGATCACTAATTCACTCAAAATTATAGCTTTGGTTCTGGTATAAATTTATTTCTTGCAGAAGGTGATTTAATTATGCAACAGTGCACATCTCATGAATAACGTAAAGTGCTATTTTATTAAAAAAAAATTAGGTTACGAACAAAACTCGTCGAAATTGTAAAATTGTCCAATTTGACCGGAAAGAAAGGGCTGTTTAGCTTAATAGAAACTAATGGCTTGTTTCACCCCCCAAAAAAATGCATTTTCAGGAATGATCATGTTTTTGTAAAATCAGAATTCTCACATAAACGCTCAGTGTTATATAAATGTCACCTTTGTCATGGCAATTTTCGGGCTTATCTGTTAAAAAAAATCGTGTTTAAGATATTTAGTAATATATCATACTGAATTTATTCGACAAAACAAATAAATAGAAACGTTCAGTGTTTCCACAAATAACCTACGAATCAATTCACGACCTTCGTTTCGCGTGATGGACTTCGAATTTGTTTTTCACCGAGTGGTTCAGGTTTCTCATAGATCAGTTTACTGAGAAATGTGGTCAATTCGAAGTTTCTGTTATAAAAATAGTGAAAATCAAACTAAGCACTTAATTTATTAGTCCGAATAGATCAGACGCTCAAATTTGTGAGCAAGAATACTCGGAAAACATAGTAAAGGCAATTTAAATCCGCAGTGGAAAAACGTGTCATTTAAAATCAAACTTCTTGTTTGCTCAGAGCTCCCACCTACTAAATTGAAAAAGTCCGGGTATTGCTTCGCAAAGTAGCAATTTGTCTAATAACAGATTTCAAGAAATATTTTGCACGTCAACCTATATACCATGTCTGTAAAGCCAAATTGATTACAACTATGGCCAAAAAGTTTCCTTCTAGTAAAAATTTCAACTAAGCCAACCTCCTACCTTTGTATGTATGTGCTGTGTTTTTCGGCTATGGCTTTGGCTAGGGCTTCTTCAATCATCTTATGAATTTGACGGAAGTCCTTTTTAAGCTTACGATTATTACAGATTTTTAAAATTGATTCTACGTTTCATGATCAGCTTGGCCTCATCTTTTGTTCTGCTTAGGAACTACAGATTTATGATGCGTATTTCAACCAGCATACGAGACAAACGGCGTTACCTTCGCGCTCTCTATTTTCGTTCCTCCGCGGTAGTTAATTTAATCGTCACTGAGTTTGTGAATACTTATGCAGTGCACATTTTTAAATGTTTATGGAAATTAAAGAAAACACAATTTATACGATTACAAATTATTGATTTCTGTTTGTAGAAATTAGTTATCATCCGCATATGAAAAGCTAAAGTAATCGAAATAAATGAAATAGTTCTGAAAATCTGACCATGTTGCAAAATGTTCATTAAATAGTAACTGCACACAAAACACATGTACTTTAGGAACGAACATCGTAGAACCAAATGGTTGCCTGTTGAGACTAAACCAAGTTGTTAGCTTCGTGTATCGTGTCTTGGGCTATACCATTGACGCATCTTTTTCTTAATTTTTTAAAATAATAATTGTGTAGCGGTAAATATAAAAGACAGAGATCCGAGGCAGCTGCTCCATTCGAGTAAAATAAATTGCCCAATGTACCAATCGTACTGTTGGTAAGCTGCTGTATTTTCAGCAAAACGGAAGGAATTAACCACATGTTTCGATGTAGATGCTTATGTTAGAAACTGGACTGATGACAAAAGCGAATAGCATCCCGAAACAGATCGAACAGCTTGGTGCCACAAATCAGACTATACGTGCTCAAACGTCCTTTGATTAAGAATACCATGCACCAAGGAAGGCTTTCACCTTCCAAAACAGACCTTCAAGAAAGAACCCGGTTGTAGCGTATGAATTTTAGACTACGGCAACACACGAATGGATTATAAGGAGAACGAGAAACTGAAACTTTAGCTGTGGAAATTACATGCGAGTCGAACGTGGGTGTTTCCGTGGATGCTTAGAGTCCTTTCAATTCATAGCGATATATTCCGCTCCCACAGCATATTTAAAACTTAGGCTTATATATCTTTTATGAAAATGTCTACTAATTTTCCAACAACATTCTTGTTAATCTTGTATTCAGTCTGGTTAAAGTTGTCTTATTAGGCAAGTCCTTTATTTGTGAATTAGGTACTTTCAATGAAATATTTTGACGGACAAATAAAGGACTCTGGAGGCTATTTAACAATTATTCCACGAGCGCGTGGGCTATAATCAGCTCGTGTCCAACAAACTCGAGTAGAATAATTGTTTTATTGAGAACGTCCCCCCCCCCCCCCCCCCACTTCCCCGAAATATTGAAAACGAAACTAAAATAAAAATAAAAGAGGCCCCAAAAATCACGCGTACGTATAATGGCTCATAACTCATGATTGCTAAGCCAATGAAAACTCTCGAATTGCATTATCCAATGATCCAGAATTTAAAAAAATGGTTTAGATGCATTCCCTAAAATACAATTACAGAATTGAAATTAAGAAGTCCAAGAGGAGAGTGGCTGTTACAGATTTAGGCCCCGTCCACACTACGTAGGAGGAATTTGAAAACGCAACAATCACCGGTTATTTTGGATTTGTTAGTTGAGGAGAACTCGGTTAGGGAAATCAAATGATTGTCGTGCTCCCATCGTTTTCGAAAAGCTCCGTTTTCAAAATGTTGTCTGTCCACACGAAAACGAAAAGCCGGCGTTTTCAAATTTCTCCGGTTTGAAGAGCGTCGTTCTAAAAGCTCCGTTACGGCGTACCCGTAGAAATACAGCCGCGTTTTCAAATTTCTCAGGCGTAGTTTGGATGGAGCCTTACAGATGTAACGAGATCCTGCTGAGTGAATCAGATCATCGGTTAACGAGATTCAAATCTGGCTTGTGTCATCGTTGTGTTGGACGCTTATCATCACATGCTCCATCTCTTATAGATCTGTTAAGATTACAATTTTTTAATATAGTATATTTATTTGACTAAACAAAATCATTCGCGGCAACCGGAGGTACATTCAGCACTTAAAATTACTTTAGCCTGAGTACATTCCCCGGCATTCCAGATTCATTAGGAACGATAAATAACTTGATAACATCACATTAGGATATTTCAGTGCTGATCAGGAGCACTGATGAAAACTTTTTCAATTTCTTAGTTGTAATTCATAATCAGATTTATGTTTGACCACTACTGCAGATCTCGGCCGACTTAACAATTTGAAGAAAGATTCTAAGGTAGTACGGCTAAATCATCAGTAATCACTGCCTAAATACGGTAGGGCCACGTTCATGTCATGCCATTTTATCATAATGTTAAAGTGAAGAGGCGGACATTTTCTCCAAACCTGAAGAAGGTTCGGGCAGTGGCCAGCCGAAATGGTGTATTAAATCAAATTGAATTTTACGTTGGATTCGACTTTGCTTAATTTTTCTAAGTGAAAACTAAAGATGTCGGTATAAACAGGATGTAAATTCACTTGTTAGTTACCTGGTGTCTGACGTGGGCGTCTGTCGTTTAAGTGATCGTTATTCCGGTTGAATGTGCAATAAAGTCTACGGAGAGAAGAAATGATTTGTTCGATGAAACATTAACTATTAATGAAAGTTCGCCCGTACGTTAACCCGAAACGTCCAAATGCTGCTCTATTTCCAAGTTTCCCAGGATACGAATATCGGGTTTTTTTCCAGCTAGTGCTGAATATTCAATTTAGAATTTTCTGCCGATGTTAGGCTGAAAATCATGTGAATATTCTTAGCTTAGTTAAAAGTATATTGGACTATGCCGACAAAACGTCAAATTTTCTGTTCTATCGTGACTTTGATGGCGTTAAAGTAATTTTGCAGGCAATAAACCCTGATATTACACAACTGATAACTTCCTGCAGAAATGTTATTAGCATCGAACATACGACTTGCCGAGTTTGCGTTTTTTTCTTTTTCTAGGCTAGTTTCGTCGTTTAGGGAAAGGAAGAATTTTTATAAGGTCTAGCTAAAACATATAATTGTATTGTATTTACATAATTTTCAGCAAACAAAATTAAAGTCTTTTTAAAATCTTTGCCTCGGGTTTATTCTTGAAGTATTCTCATATATAATTTCGCAAATTTCAGCCTCGATATTCTTATTAATTATATTCTTACAAAAAAAAAGTACATTCAAAATAAACAGCGACAACCGATGAAATTGTCTGTTTACAAGATTTCATTAGAATGGTTGCACACTCTTGTTTCAACCACAAACTTAGGATACGTTTCTTTAAGAAAAACTAAGATTGGATTCTTAAATCAGAAAACGGATTTTGCGTTTCTTTACTAAACAGATCAATCCAAGATCACTCGGATCATGGTGCATCAAAGGAACCGAAGAATCCTTGCCCAGAGTGGATTCTGCGGTTCCTTTGACGCACCATCATCCGAGAGACCTAGCTCGGATTAATCTGTTTAGAAAAGAAGGCCGTTTTCGGATTTAAGAATCCAATCTTGGATTTTCTTAAAGAAACGCACCCTTAAAAATCATGCAGGGCTTCATTTAACTCTGGGAATAAAAGAGCTAAATATTTTCAAATTCCAGCTATGTAAACCTACTAAGCACGGAGGTTTTGGACTGAGCCGTAAAACATCAATTTTTACGGAAAGAGCCTGGAACGTAGTGAGGAGTCTACTGTAACTCCTTAAAGAAGCTGCGTCATGGTTTGTGAATCTTGAAAAATTTAGCCTAAATTTCTCAAGTTTGATCGTTTGTAATCCGAATTAATCTTCTCCATCCTTATTATAATCGGTTGACGGTACCAATCGTAATATAACAAAACAAACAACGAAGTAACTGAAACGGGTCCAACTTGTACGTTTATTCTCCTCGCGATGACGGTATGCGAATACTTTCTTACAACACGATCTCGATAATACGACAGAACAAAACAAAAGGCTCAAAATACAAAATCTCGTATTACATGTCAACTGGTAACTCGGGTAACACAACATGTCACGGTCACGCAACTATTAGTCTCTTAACAATCCTTAACCATCCTTGTTCCTCTATGGTTTATTATTATCTCTTTGGTGTATTGCTATCTTAGTAAACTGTTATTTTCAGGTTTTCTTCAATTGAAAGGTCAATTTGTACGTGGCCAAAATAACTCAAAATACTGTGACTGAGCTCATTTAACGCTTGCCCTGAAGCCGCTTTACGGTTATTAACATAGGAAATAATAAAAAGAATTTATGTGCAAACTCTGCGAGTTCCGATATCTCAGGCACCCTTTTGGATGCAAACTAAAACGAGCCTTGATCGGCAAAACAGTGATTTTTGCATCTCTGTACATAAATCATTAATCATGGCACTATGCAATTCTAGTTTTCCTATCGTTGAACAACTACACGAACACTGTACTGTGAATGTCGATTGTTAAATAAACGTAGTTGTAATCTTTCATCAAATATCAAACTACTTGCCTGTGAAATGTGCGTCTAGCGGTCCAAAGTCTCAATCTCAATGGGAAATTTCGCAAATTGGTGACATTTCATCTGTGTCGTACTACCCTTAAATTAACCTCGCAAAAAAGCTGTACTCATACAATGCACCTCAATTGAAATGACATTATATACATTCTACAGAGCGTGGGCATGTCTTTGAGTGTCATTTTATTGCAGATTAAATGGCATTTTAATAACGCACATAACATAATCTAGAACAGATCAGATATATTGAGGTGTACTTTTACATGCAAGATAATCTATTGTCGGTCCACCGGGATTATTGCCACCGACAGACAGTGCATGCAGCTGTTGTCGCGACTATCATATGACCTCTCTGATGTGTCCATTACATTACAACACGAGTCGATTCTTAATAGACAAATATACATGGAAAATCTCGCGAGCTTCGCCAAAGGTGGTGTATCTAGTTCCCTTCCTGTTCAAGAGCGACTAAAGCCAGTTTTTTCCCCAACTTAAGGGGATAATGGTGACAATCTTACGCACTTAGCTGGTAATACGTCTAAGATAAATACTATACCTTGAAGCTTCCAAAGTTAAATAGCGCCCCCTCCCCTCGCTATCGAAACTAGCGAGAAAATTTCGTAGTTCCTGAAAGTAACGGCTCTTAGAAAGTAATGATCTCAGACGTTATTTGACCTGTTATGAGTAGCAGATACGTCAAACTTAATTAAGTTCTACCAGAAATCCACAAAGGAACTTGTACTTTCGAATTCTCTGTTTTTTAAAACAAGGAATACGAAAGTACAAGTTAAAACTTACTTGAGTGAGGCACGAAAGTAATGTGCTGGCCTTAAATTGGGCTTGAATCTTCCGCCTAGCTCGGGAGTGAGCCAAGAAAAAGTAATACGTCAGCGGCCTTAACTCACTTGAGCGAAAGTTGGCCTTTCGAATTCCTCCTAGAAGGTTGGCATGTGTCATTGTTTTGATAAAAAATGTACATGTCGTCATACAATCAACGCACAAAACTGGTAATCAACGCGCGCGCTATATATAGTTTGGGTTGGAGGATGTGACAGTTTACGTTCACACAGGAACTTGTAAGCAAGGAATTCGAAAGTACAAGTCAAATCTCACTTGAAAGTCAGACAAGAAAGTAATGCACTGGCCTTTAATTAAGCCTGAATCCTCCGCCTAGCTAGAGAGTGAGCCAAGAAAGACAAGAAAAAGTAATGCGTCGGCTGCCTTAACTCACTGGGGGTGAGACAAAAAAAGCAATAAGTCGGCGTTTCGAATTCCTCCTTGCTAGAAAGTTGCCATGTGTTATTGCTTTGATTAAAAAAAAAATCGTCACGCAATCAACGTTCGCGATATATATGAAGCGTACGTGTCGTCTGTAACTAGGAGCCATAATCGGGGACGGAGACCGTAAGCCTTGGGATCCGCGTGCGCCTATGATATGGGACAATTTTTCTATTTTTAGAACAAATTGCGCCATCCTGACGTCATATATCCGCGCGGATCCACGCACATGTCGGGGGCTCTCGCGGGGATGTCGTCGCGTTGCGTGATCAAATGGTGAGAGTTGAGACACCTTGAGAGATTATCTTGCATATTTTTCACAGCGATGGCAGGGAATAAGGCAGGGAATACGAACGAGGGCGCTTATATGTAGTTTTATGCTCTGAGCTAATGGAAAAGGTGGGTTTTTCAGGGTCGAAAACAAGACTTCAATCTCGCGCTGGGAATGAATAATAAGATCTGCTCGCGCTAGTTGTACGCTTACGCGTATGTTTTTGCGTTTGTTCTGACTTACGAGTATAGCAAGAAAACTCTCTACTCAGGGTATCGAGTTAATTCGTGAGTTTCTCAGACAATGGTTAATCATAACCAAAACCTGTTTTGATGGTTTCTTATTGTTTCTGCTTGTTTGGTGAGTTTGCAAAAGTTTTTGAAAGGAAAGTCTGACGCGTACAATTAGATCATTTGCATAGTGCAGCTCGTGCACTTTCAAGTCCGAGTCGGTGTTTTCAATTGTCAACAAATCTTGACAAAGATTTCTTTAGTTATCTTTTGTGTTGAGATGCTGCAACAAATTTCACGAACGCAAAAAAGGCAACATAAGCATAGTGAAGTTTTACACTGCGAAAATGAAAATAGACAAGGAGTTTTGATAACTCGATCAACAAAAATCGAAATCGTTATTCGAAGTTGATTAAAGAAAGTGTCATCGTAACTTTGCTGATTATTTCTGCTTTATTCACATATTTTCAGCTTAGCTTTTAATACGTTCTCAAACATTTATCAATCTTAAACATATTTAAAAACTATAGAGTTATTGTTTGAGTTCGATGTACGCTTTCACACGAAAGTGCGGCGGAAGTGCAATTTGTCATGTTTACTGACTGTACAAAACACACATCGACGGGCGCTCTCATTCATCGACAACAGAGAATTTACTGGATTTTTACGCGAATAAAACTGAGCAGTATCTACGGAGGTAACGTTTTTGGGCCTTGATGAAACATCAAGCGTTGCTTACAATTCAGGCGAACCTCAAACTGACCAAACTAGCAATTATTTTGTTTTACTTTTCAGTCGCGATAGACTGGCAATTAAATTCCTCGCAAGCGTGTGGCAAGAGGAGCTAGGAAACTATGATGTCCTGAAGCTCTGCTATATCAAAATATATCCAGCTAGTTTTTTGCTGTGTAATGGAAAAGCTGTTAATCTTCGACATATGTGAAATTTAAAGTGGAGTAATGTACAGCTCATGAAAAAAGAAGCATCCGTCGGAACACAACTTGGTCAGCGATATATATAAGCTTAACGCGGAACATACCTAAATTCGACACTGTCTTACTTCACTCAAACTGGAGCAGCTTACGACGAAAATACTTAAGAAAAATTCCAACAGACGTAAACGCGTTGAGTTGTGGGCTAAAAACATGAAACATTTCGGGAATTTCGGACGCCATTTCCCCCGCGCGACATCCACAAAAATCCTCGCAGCATGTACGCGCGTGTGCCGCAGGCGATGGCGCAATTTGTTCTAAAAATAGAATTATTGTCCCATATCATGGGGACAACCCCAATACTAGAAATGGCGCGCGCTTACGGTCTCCGTCCCCGATTATGGCTCCCGCTGTAACTTAATTAAATAGTTTGGGTTGGAAAATGTTCACACAGGAGGTTGTACTTTCGAATTCCTCTTTAAAGTGAGACAACAAAGTAATACATTGGCCTTGCTTGAGCTTGAATCCTCCGCCTAGCTAGAGAGTGAGCCAAGAAAGCCAAGAAAATATAACGCGTCAGCTGCCTTAACTCACTTGAAGGTGAGACAAAAAGTATAATAAGTCGGCGTTTTGAATTCCCTCTTCACGAAAATTGGCATGTGCCATTGTTTTGACAAAATTTTAATCATATAATGCGAGCTTTGATTGGTTTCGTGTGACAGTTTTGACGTATCATTTCATGTTGTTGGCTTTAGTTTATAAGACAAAAAGGAAACGGGCGCAAACTGTTATGACAACCACTCGAGTAAGTTTTGGGCAATTCGAAAGAACTTAATATACCTACACCCTCGCCTACAGCATTGGTTCTCGTAAGCTTTTGAATTCTTTCAAACAACCTGTTCTTCAAACCTGTGCGCCCATTTTGGATTTTTTAAGAAGAAGTGAACTGAATTGTCAAATTAGTTTGCATTTCTTTCATTAAACAACACTGAATACTTTATGAAAAATCGCGATAAAGGCATATACATTACTGCAGGCAATAAAGGTAAACTCCGATGGAAGTAGTTTTGTTGGCGTGTGATATCTAATCTTGTTTACGCTCTGTAAAAAATGACCTCAAACTCCAATCGAGCGCTGTTAACTGGCGTATTTCCTTCTGGAATCCATCCTACTTTATCCCTCACTGGCAGCAAGCTACATTTTGAATTGCTTCGAGGGAAATACTGGGTGAGATTTGCTGGTGTCCATTCAAAATTACTATTCTACAAGTAATTACCATTAACTCACCGTTTATAATTCAGGCTGCCACAGTTAACTGAGGACAGCTTTGAGCTTTCTGTCTTCTCTGTCTTCTTGGGCTTACAGCTTATGCAGATTCGTGTTCAGTAGCTAACTTACGTAGATACGGTCCCTGTATTAACCGCTTCAGCGGGAGCTCTTTATGGCAAGGAAAGACGAACACGTTGATTCCTTTGAAAGCAATGAAGACGTTCAAATAAACTACGTTTGTCCTGGAATCTGTCATGCGGAGACTGTTAGTGTCGCTTAAACTGGGTCAAGTTAAAAATTGGTTTTTGCACGAAATGTCAAGTATGTCACGAAATTTGTTATTACACGATAGGCCAGCTTTTACATTGAATTTAACGCAATACTGATTGGTCGGAGATCGTTAACACTGAGTCTTATAAGTACGTGGTTGTTAAAGATAGCTGTTATTTCAGGTAAATTACAGGTGCTTGTAAGTGCTTTTAATCAAATACAACAAAACAAACAAAACCCAGCCCAAATGTAAAATGCTTGTCAATCACAGTGGCCATTAAGAAAAGTGCGCTAATTCGCAATGACTTTTAATCTCGTTTTGCATGAGTTACAAAAAAAGTAATCATCGACAATGTAAAGGGGCGTCTTCACCAGCCAAGAGATCTCTGCTCGGCACGCTAACAACTATCTTTGACGTCACAGATATCTTTGCTGCTGTTAAAACAGGAACATGTTTTAAACATCCGGTCATCAAAATTTTAAGCCGTTAAACGCGATAACAACCCCGTGCGGTGGAGAAATTATTAGTGTAAAATAAGATTGATGGAGTATTATCAGTTTCCGGATAATTGCAGGTATGTAAGAAAAGAGAATTGTCTTGCGTCACTTAAAGCTATGATGCAAAAATACCGATAAATACCGATAAATCAGTTAAAATGTGTTGTAGAACCATGCATGACTTTGCCATTTGCCACCACACATACGCACATGCTATGTAGCCAGCCTACCTGTATATATAAGAAACTCTAACCCCCCCCCCCCCCCCCCCTCCCTTCCATCCCATCTGGTGTGTGGTACAATTAGCGGCTTATCAACCATTTCATTGAGATTTTTTTTGGCTTAAGTGATGTTGCATTTGTCAGCTATTAGTTTTAGCAGATCAAAGAAATGACTGACTTACTTATGGTATTACGCCTATCCAGTCGCAGTGTTCCTGCGAAGTTCCTGCCTCTTTTCTTTTCGTCTTCTTAATCCTTCCTCTTCATCCTCTTCTGACTCCTCTATATCTCTTCGAATTCCTATTCAATACGTGCTGATGTAAAGCTGAAATGTCACTATAAAGGATGAAGAGCTTTCTTAATAGTTGTTATCTCCTTTGAGCCCTGAATTTCCACCGGAAGTAACTTGAATTTTAAACAACAAGTACACCCAGACACTCAAGTACAGAATGAAAACTTCGCCGAGTTGAGCTGGAATTTGAGCATCCAGATTCGATCTTCAGTGGCTTTATGAAGTGGTTTATACGAAGAGTTACCAGATGGAGCGATCAATTTAACGGAAACATCTCAAATTTTAAACAACATGCACATAAAGACACTCAAGTAGAGAATATTTCTTCTGTGGCTTTACGAATTCGAAGTGGGTTTATACGAGGAAATATCAAAATGGACAATTTAAACGCGGTCTCTAACTTCACACAGCCCTCCTGCCAAAGTTTTGAACTCGCTGGTGTTGAACGGCGTTAACTCAATGCAGTGATTAACGCAGGGCTGTTGGAAGAGTTACCTTTAAGAGATTATTGTCAGCAGCAGGACGCCTCGACCAAGTGAAATTTTTTAAGTCTTCAACATCCCTTTCAAATTTAAAAGCTTTTCATTGAAGACGTTTGACAATTCCTTGACAATCTCTTTTCATCCTTTGTTTATTTTGTCATGACGGTTAAAAAACTCCAATTTTTACCTTGCCGCCTAAAGCAAATACATTGGCAAACTTGACGTTTCTTGTTTCCGTGAAAAATGATGTAAGAAAATGAAACGGTCATTATGTGTGACTCTGAGTTTATAATTTGAGCCAGTGGCACTCGTACAATTAAACTATCATTGAATTCGATGTTTTTACCTGGCGAATTTGTTTTCCCGGCGTAGCTATTTCGAGCTCTTTTGTCCAAATTACTGGAATAGTTATAAGTGCAGACATTTTTGTTTAAATACAAAGGATTTAGAATAGATTTTTAAGATAATTTTAAATTCTTAATTTGAACCCTGTCTCTCTTTACGTCGGTTTCCGGGTTGACCTAGACTGTGTAGTTTTTGAACGGTCGACCCACGATGAAAAGCCGGTAGCCTATTTTCTCATCGGTCACCGTATCGTGCCTTTTAAAAAATCATAGTTTAACCGCTTACCTTCTTATTTCTTGAAGACAGGTCCTTCGGCTTAATTACTTTTCAAACAAAATGCTTCGTGCAAATCTGACAAGTTTCAATTTCAGTGCAATTAGTCTATTAGTCAGGGATTTCATTTCATGATCATCAATCACGTCCTGTACTTGTGGTTCCTTAATTGTGCGAACATAAGTAGCGAAAATTGAGGGGTCATGCATCGGAGCGTGGGTGAATCGGGCCCCTTTTTCCCCTGCAATTAAATGCCCATTTTTAACTGAAGTTCATTGTCCTATTACATCTATATTCTATAACTATCATTAGACCCATCATGTTTCTGTCAGAACTGAATGGGTGAGGCAAGTTCTCGAGTAAACAATAATTGCAAATTTCAAATAGAGTAGATAACACCTAGAACCAAACAAAAAAGTTCAAATTCAATATCCAATTTTGCGCAAGGCTTTGTACTTTAATTTGACTTATTTTAAACATTGCCACTTACTCACATTGGCATCAAAGAATCTCGACATAATATCCAAAAAGCTTGTTGTAAAAAAAAAAAAATGCTGTTAAATCATATACAAATAGGTTCAGATGATCGTGTTTTGATCTCCTCGTGTGGTATATATATTTTTTTGGAAAAATAAAACTTATGCTGGTATACTTGTAGAATATACGATTTACTGATAGCCACTATGGCATATGGCATATATCTGGTGACATTTAACTTCTAAGGGTTCATTTGAGTTTTAGTTGTTGTTATTGTTGATGTTTTTTCTCTTTACATCCACTACAAAACGTTCCCAAACAATATATCAGCAACTTAACAAGAAAATTAACCAACACCCCAACTTGAAGACGAACACTTGTGCTGGTAAGAAAACAACTACTGAAGCTCCAATTAGCAGACAATGATGAGCAGATATTTTTATCATTCGTTATTCATCATTTAGTGGAGCTTCAGTGTAAGTTATGGAAAACACAGAAGTTCATCCCATTAATCAGTTGTCGAAGGTGCGAAGGAGTAGCGAGCTGCACCGATCAACAAAGGTTAGATTCAAAGCAGTCCTGGTGCAAGACCTGGAGAATGGAGAAAAGAGACTTCCTGTCTTCAAGACAAATGCCTTCGGATGATCTTGAATATCTTTTTTTACCGGATGAACCCTATGAAGTCATGAAGTCAGAACCGTGGCCGGAAACCTGATGGAAAGAGAAACGTTGTAGAAAACAGCAGCTATTAATTAAGACAACTTCATTGAATTGTCATACACTTCGTGTAAATTAAACTCATTTTCAAAGACTCATCAGACTTGCCGTTTTTAAATGTGAACCAGTTGCTTGAGATTCCTGTGCATAGGGGTTGGACTGGGGAGAACCTTAATTTACATGGAACGCCTAGCGAAAAACGCGCATGCATTATGCGCTAGAACCTGAGTCGTGCATGTCTTTACACGTTTTTGTTCATTGCACTGTCATTGACCCGAAACCGAAAGACAGCGGCGAGTATTAGCGACCTCAAGATACTACCAAGTGATATTTCGGAATTGTGAACATGGCTCCCCAAGTAAACATATTTGCGGGTTCATTAATCGTTTTGATGATGTTATTTTGTGGATATCCAGTACTCTTGCAATCCCATTACGTCGGTTTTAGCAAGGACAACTACGTCGCACAGAATGTTTCGATAAATTTGGATCGTTCCGTGTTTACCGTCAGTGAAAAGTTTCTCTCCGTTGCGATCGACTCTAACATTATGAGGCATCACTGGCCTCACGTGAATTTCACTTCCGAGAGATTGTTTAACCTTGCCAGGGGACTTTCTCCAGCATTTCTCCGCATTGGTGGAACGGCTGGGGATTTTCTGATCTATGATGATTCCCAAGGGCTCCAAAAGCCCAAGAATTTTAGTAATTTTACAATCACCCATCAAGATTTGGACAAGATTCACTTGTTATCCTCCAAAGCAGGTTGGGATGTCATGTTTGGGTTGAATGTGCTTCTAAGGACACAAGATGGCTCTTGGGATGCAAGCAACCCCAAAGAAATAATGCAATATGTTGCTGAACATGGCTATAATTTTGGATGGGAGCTTGGAAATGGTAAGAAATGCAAGTGGGCTACAGACAGTAGCAATGTGCTACAGACCCGGGGGAGGGGGGAACTACTCTGCAAATCTTTGGGTAGGGGTGAGCCACTGCAACACTGAGACCCCTTTCCTATTCTGGACCATGATCAGCTTGATTTTGCAACCCTATTCTAGACTAGGTATCAAAAATCCCTTCCATATGCCAGTCTAGCTATTTTTACATGAGGAAATTTTGTCACTATCGCACAGCCCTGTAGTCCAAAATTGTCACCTTCATGGATATGGTTGTATAATAATGCAATTGATTGTGAGTGCTCGTGCAAATTGTGTTATTGAAAGTCTTTTGTTGGAAAAGGATTGCCCAAAAGTGTACATGATTATCGTTTCCTGACAATGAATTTTTTTTTGACAAAAATGAAAATACATTTACAGCCAGTGATTGTCAAAGGAAGGTATTATTTATCTTTTGATGAATTTGAATGTTAATACATATGCAAGTGTTATTCTTGAATGCACTTCCTTACGTGCAAATGAAGGTCATGTTCATTGGTGTTAATGAGAGTATATTGACCATAGTGAAACAAATTTGGACTCAAATGAATGGATATTTTCTGTAAATGAACAGCAAAAGGTGTAAACCGATATTAA
This sequence comes from Orbicella faveolata, assembly GCF_042242905.1. Taxonomy (NCBI): domain Eukaryota; kingdom Metazoa; phylum Cnidaria; class Anthozoa; order Scleractinia; family Merulinidae; genus Orbicella; species Orbicella faveolata. The sequence continues at coordinate 16,386,375 of NW_028301536.1, read as the reverse complement.
CATCTATACCCTTTCTGAGTTTCAATTTCTATTATAGAACTCTGCATTAAGAACCCTGTTCTGGATTAATTTTTTTGATACCTGATTTTAGCCCAAAACTGTCAGATCTCTATACCCTATCCCAGACTAAAAAAAACCATACCCTTCACAGCAGCACATACCCATATAGATCATGTATGAGATTACCCACTTCTCCTTTCTGGGGCTACAGTTAGCCTTAATAGCATTATGAGAAACCTGGATGTGCTTGGGTTAGCATGTTTACAGTTAACTCTAAAGAATGGTAATGTTAACACAGTATACATGTGTACAAACACTTAAAAACAGTCAGAACTCTAGTTTGTAGATGTTGCAAACTGGTACAAAATAAAATGCACTTCACTATGGAACAAACTTCCTTTTCATTGTTAGAGTAACCCCCCATAAGTGACATGTGAAGCCTAGTTACATGTCGTTTGTTCCTCATGGCAGCTGGTCACTGACCACAAGAGGTCCAAATTTTTGAACCCTTTTTAGTAACCTTAAAGAGACTTTCAGCCACAGTATTTACAGTATCATGCTGACCAAAGGAGGACTTGATCTGAGTTAAATAGTATAAGTGGACTTGGACATAAGTAAGAAATAATTTTAGTTGACAATTAGATTTATAATTTATTCCCTCTTGATGTTATTTAGGTGATAGTTAATGAGGTCAAAGGCTGAATCAACTGTTACTTCATAGAGAACGAGGGCAAATAATCTGATTGTTTACATATAATTCTCACTGCAATTTCCTTTACATGACAATGATTTTCGATTATTAACATCAGCAAACCACCAATGTTCTTCTTTTAGACTTCTTAGGAATTTAAGTATCAATTTGTTTCTAAGTGTTCCTCCAAAACTTTGGAAAAACAAGTAAATGTCGCCATTTCATAGGCTACCTCCCGCCATTGCACACCAATGCCTGATAGTGTACATGTGCCGTAGCTTGCATCTTGTCAATCAGATTGCACTATTTGCATTAGTACATGAGTAGAATTTTAGGTTTGGTTAATTCAGTATTATCTCAACCTCATACTTATTTAATAATTATAATCTGCCAAAAATCCAATTGAAAATTTTCTAAACTTTCCTTAACTTTTAGTAAGTGAAAGAATGGACCCACATAGCAATATTTCACTCTTATTGCCTTTTTTTCACAGGGGTGGGGGCATAGTGTTACTGCACCTTTCAGTAATTTGCAAAGTTAAAAAATGTGAGTCATTGAAAGGTGCTGTAAATGTACCATTCTATCTGTTTTACAGTGGGCAATACTTATTTTTGTTTGTTTTATTCTCCCTTTAGAACCAAACCATTTTATGGATCATTTTAATAAGTCAGTTTCTCCAGAGCAACTTGCTAAAGACTTTCAAACTTTAAGGTCTATTCTCCAAAGCAGTCCTCAGTTTGGACACTTTCTTGTTGGTCCTGATGTAACTAGAATTTTAAATCATCGCAAAGCTGCAACCTTCTTGGAGAGGTAATCCATAGCTAAATTCTACCTTTTCAATTTTCTTCTTTCTTCAGAACCAAATCTTTTTGTTGATTTCGGTAAGTCAGTTTCTCCAGAGGAACTTGCAGAAGACTTTCATACTTTAAGAGCAATTCTGCAGAGCAGCCCTCAATTTGGAAATTATCTTGTTGGCCCTGATGTAACAACAGTATCAAATCATGCCAAGTCAGCCAACTTTTTTGAGAGGTACAGTTTTTGTCAATTTAGGTTGATCGGCTTGATTCAAGTATTTTGTGTTTACGTGCATTGAGTTACAGTCTGTAATTGTATTTGACGTTGTCTCAGTGTTCAAGATTAGGGAAGGATCTCAAACCACCACCAGATTAGCTGCTTGACCATAATTTATGAAATTTCTCATGTGTTGATGATTGAGGCTCATGAGTGTCCAGGTAGAATTCCTTATTGACACCTTATGTTCAAACTGTACATGTATCTGGCTTGCTGTAACATGAAACCAGTATATGTATTGATGAGAAGGACAGAATGTACAAGTGATTATAGAAACTGTAGGTGGAGTGATCCATATCGCTACAGCTTTTCAAGAACATTTTAGTGGTACAGTCTAGAAAACCCTATTGGTTAACTAAACATGCAATTACACAACATTACCAGTAATTACATACCAATTAAGTACATTTTTTTTTCTTTCCTGACTAGCTTTGTTTCACATGCCAAGGATGTCATAGATGCAGTAACATGGCACCAGTAAGTTTCATTTTTTCCAGGATCAGGGAAAAGCTGGGGAATTTAATAACTGTTCAGGGAAATCCCAAATCAGACAAGAGTCAAGGAATTTGCCACAAGTTTAACTGAGCAGTGTTGTTGATTAAATGGTCAATAAAAATTGTGCATTGTAAGTACTGTTGTTAGCATAAATGGCTGTTTTCCATTTGTATGGGTCAGAATTTTCACTTTTTGCAATGGGATGTGTTGTGAAGAATATCCTCAGGGACTCCAAGTCAGCCGCATTCATTTTTTTTGATAAGGTGTCCACTTGAACTCAGATAGAAGCTGAGAACATAATTTGTTCTTAAGGCCTTAAGACCAGATGGGGAAATAGTTGGCTTGAAGTCTTGATGTAAAGATTAAGTACAAAAATATTCCTGTCTGACTGAACTTAACTCGATCAACGGACATTTTATCATACTACTTTTTCATTTTATCATACCACTCTTTGTCAGAAAAGGTGTCGATGAATATTCTGAATTCTGCACACCATTATTAAACTGGATATCATCATGGTCAGTGATGATGTGTAAGGCCAGAGATGACTTTTTCTAGACTGGCTTGTGTTACACCTTTTTGCCCTGTGCTTGTCAGTGAGGTTGTTTATTGTAAATGATTGTACATGTACAATTGTATTACATCTTTCAAATACAGAAATGCTCATAGCTGCATTTATTGTAGATGAGCAGCGCCCCTAACTCGGAGGCTAGAACTTTAAATGGGTATACTTATAGTATACTATAAAACATTTTATAGGTATTATGTTGATGGACGAACCTGCACTGAGAAAGATTTTTACAGCCCAGATGTCCTGGACTATTTCCTGCATGAAGTGAATGCAGCCAATGCTATACTGTCTAAGGTAGACCCAGGCTGTTCTCGATGGTTGGGTGAGACTAGCAGTGCTTATGGAGGAGGTGCACCTGGATTGTCTGACAGATATGTTGCAGGCTTCATGTAAGTTGATTAGTAACGATTAAAATACACACTCAGTTACATGGGAGAATTGTAATTTTGTAGGATGGCAACATAACGGGCTTCACCTTGAACATAAGATGTCCAACTACAAAAGTGTAGAAATTAATAAAAATAATAAAGTCTATACCAATCCGGAGGAGCCTGGACTGTTGGCAGTCTGTTTTTTTCTCGAAATGAGGCAGGACATTTCACACTATAAGAGATTGGGACGAGATGTGATTGGTCGTATCGCCCTTTTGTGTTGGTGTTCACGGCTAAACACTCGTCTGACCCTAATAGAAAATACCTCCCGGCAGTCTAGAGCAGCCAAGTGGCATACATCAAAGACGCATGAAGAGAATATAGTACTTTTTCTACTCCTTCCCTCTTCTCTGCCTGGATGGGGTGCTAGTCCACTGCAGATGAACCCCGGCAATTTTTTCAGGTTGTCCCAACAGTTTGCCCATAACTTCCTGACCAGGGTGAAGAGACGCGGCGTTAGAGTATAATGTAAGGCCCACGAACAGAACATAATGACCCCAGTCAGGGTTTGAGCCCCTTGACCACTTGATCCAAACTACATCACGCTAACTATTAGGCCATTACGTCTCTCATAAGAAGAGCCAACCTCCCAAGCAGACGCTTTTTTGAGATCGTCACGTAATCTTCCTCCCCCCACGTGAGGGAGGAAGATTGCGTGACGGGCCTAAAGAGCGTCTGCGTATGAGGCTAAAGAAGAACTAGAGGATGCAGAAAATATCCTGAAGGTCAGGAACTAATTATGCTGACACTATTTCAATGAATGATTATTACTGAGTGATTTACTTTTTCATTTTGTTTTGAAGGTGGCTGGACAAGTTAGGACTTGCAGCTCGGCTTAATCACGATGTTGTCATACGACAGACATTTGTGGCTGGAAATTATGCTTTACTAGATACTAATCTGGAGCCAAACCCAGTATGTACTTCGTTGACTTATAAAACTAGAGCTAGCAAATGAGTTACAATATATTGCCATTTTGTTAAACGAGAAAAGGCCTCAAGGGACTAGTTATTACACGTGGGTAGTCAATTGAAAACTTAAGCTACCATTATCAAGTGTTACATACAGCTGTAGCATTAGGTTCCGAACTGAGAAACTGATATTGCAACTGGAACGTACTGCAAAGTGTTGCTGATATTTCGTCTAGGACTACTGGCTTTCTTTGTTGTACAAGCGGCTTGTGGGAGTAAAAGTCTTGGATGTGAAAGGTGAAACAGAAGAGAACCGGACAACTCGAGTTTACGCCCATTGTTCAAGCAGGTATTGTACATGTATTGTATGTTTTGGTAGTTCTAAGGGAAGATACTCTTATCAAATACATTGCACTCTCTTAATGGAGCTTCAATTCAACCGAAAAAATATTACAATCCCACGTTGTTCGGTCCGGCTGGGACATAAGTCCATATGAGATGGTATATGGCCAACGAGGCGCATAGCGCCGAGTCGAGTTGGCTATAATCATCTCGTATCCAACAAGCACGAGTGGAATAATTGTTTTAAAAACACCCCCAAGAAATTTCGCGTACGCTTATCATATTTTTAGAGCATGGTATAATGGCTCATATAATTTATTTCTTTATTATTATAATAAATATAATAGCTCATATGACTCCAGATAAAGAAAAATACATCTAACTTTCTGAAAAGGTAATGACCATGCTAAAAGCTGAAAGCCGGTGTTTTGTTTAACTAGAAAGGGTTTTATTTTTTTACAATTGATTTACACATTTTATTTACAATACTAACATTACTTACAGTACAATAACAACATTGCTTACAAGGCTAAAACTACTTACAATACTGACATTGCCTGCTAATTAACAATACCACACTGCTCTTACAATATACCGTAACATACTTACGTGCAATTATACTTACTTTACTTGCGATGTTATCATTACTAAATATTAACGTACAATAGTATTTAAACAAAAATATATGAAATAAATCCACTGTCGTTATTTCTATGCATAAATTGCATGTCTACTTGTAAGGTAAATAAGTTGCATATCAATGTAATATTTCGCATGGTGTACATGTAGATGAAGTGTAACAATTGACGTAGTGGATGATAAAAGCCTTTGAACCTTTTTCAGACATTACCCAATGGGTTCTATCACGCTTCTTGTTCTTAATACTCACCCACGTGACCCAGTTGTCCTAAAACTCAGTGACGACCTCAAAGGAAAAGATGTTGATGAATACCTTTTAACTCCGGAGAACGGTGACCTCACGTCAAAGTAAGTACAATGATGTAAATGGAATTGAAACGCAACTCGCTGAACTCAGTTGCGTGAGATGTATTACTAGATTAGTTAAAGGAGCTACGTCACGCTTTCCGGATCTTGCCTGATTTTTTCCAACTTCGTCGTTTGTAATCCATGTTAATCTTCTCCATCGTTAACCATCCTTCTTTATTTGTGGTTTATTATTATCTCTTTGTCGTTTTCCTATCTTAGTAAACTGCTGTTTTCAGGTTTCCTTCAATTTAAAGGTAATTTTGTACGTGGCCAAAATAACTCAAAATACCGTGACTGAGCTCCTTTAATATAAAAGCAAGTGCATCATGTTTGCCATTTTTACTGACCATAAAATGTACCATCTGTTGAAAGTTGTCGGTCGAGTTCAAAGCTGATATTTGCATCTCACTATGACTGAGGTCAGTCCTAGGATCATATAAGAATCATTATGAATTATCCAGTTATTAACCTTCATTATTATATGGCAAGGTAGTCCTTAGGTTAATCCAAACTCCTGATTGGTTCTTTCTTGGTCGGGATTTTGCCGTACGGACCGTTGGTATAGAAACGGTCATCAGCCATGTATGTTTTTTGTTTCGAAAGCTGAAAAATTCATTAGCAAACATGGCCGCCCGATTGCCATTATAATAAACTACTTACTAACCTGCAGTAGCGAGCCCGAGCCGTACTGTAGAACATTGACTTTCGGTTTGTTTTGTACGGACCTCTCGGCGCTCGGTCCGTACTGCCCCGACCTCACGCCCGATTCGTAAGAGGTTAAAGTAGCACTAGAGGTTCTAGTGAAGCATTAAATGAAATGTCCAAGGCTTCTAAAATAGCAGATTCTACTCGTATACTAATGCTAATACTACAATCTGATTGGCTGAGCCATCGTACACTATCAGCCATTAGTGTGTGATGACTTAACGTCGTCTATGAAATGGCGACGTTTTCTGGTTTTTCCGAATTTTCGGAGGAACGTTTAGAAACATATAGATAATAAAATTGCTAAAAAGACTCGAAAAAGGACCCTCACGAGTTGTTGACGTTAAATTCTCGAAATTGCTAAAGAAAATGATGCGCAAGTACTTATCTGCAAATTTTAAACGACAATTCAGTACGCGCGATTTTACATACTGGTAAACTGGAAGCCGTTTAATACAACGTAGAGAAATAAGTGGAAATTGTCATTTAATGGAAATGTCTGTTAGAATTCTACTAAAACAATTTGATTCTTCGTTCTCCATTTCTATGTGTTGATAGTTGATGAGGCCGAACGAATAATCTAATTGTTAATCAATGGCGTGCATCGCGTATCATACCAAACGTCTAGCGAGTTCTCTATTAACTGTCTATTGTATCACTTCCGCCGGCAAGCACTCTGAGAGATTTGGAGCACTGAAGAACCTTTAGAAACATGCCAAAAGATGGCTCATACTTAACGCTAAGTTGATAAGTTGATAATGTGAGGCAGCGTGGCCGAGTGGTTAGGGCGCCGGAATTGAAATCCAGAGGTCGCGGGTTCAAGTCCCCCTCTGATCATTATGCTGGAGTTGTTTCTCGGTAAACCCTCGTTTATCTCCGCGGACATGCTTGTAAATAACCAACTGGTCTACCTACCGTCAGTTGGGATTTTTTTTTTTTTTCTTTCAACTTAAGTGGCATGGCTGTGAACCAGCTAGCTGTAGCTAAGTGCATCGACCACTATAAACATTCAACATTTTTTTAACATAATGTTCTATGGGCATGGTTTAGACACAGTGACTTGTGGTGTTTCTCATTTTATCGTCAAAACGAAATCAAGACCTAAATCCTTGTTTTTATAACAGGACAGTCAGACTGAATGGAAAAGTCCTCAAACTAGTGGATGACCGCACCCTCCCAGACCTCGTGCCGAAGAGTGTGCCGGGATACGATCCTCTTATTCTGCCACCTCTGACATTTGGATTTTATGTCATCCCAGAAGCCTCTGCGAGTGCTTGTGGTTAATCATAAAATCATCTCATTACTTAAAGATGTATTTTCGAAACATAACTAATGAAGTCTTTTTGTGGAGTGAAATGCAAATGTCCCAATTTAAAAAATAATAGCGTAAAAGCATTGACCTTTTTTGTACGTTTTGGTAAAAAAAAAGAAATAAAGAAACAAAATGTCCAATTGTTAACGGCAGATAGGAATTTAACCCTGCTCTTTAGTGGCTTGAAAGACGCAGCTGTTTTATGTACATTATAGAAAACTGTGCATACTATTCTTTAATTGAATATATCTCCGCGTAAACAAGTCAGCATTAAAAATTATTTTCATTCATTTTTATCTACCGCTTTCTTTCAAGATGTCATTTAAACATAGTGTCGAAAAATTTCAACTAGCCCTTTCCCTAATTTTTACTTTCTCGTTTTACAGTTGTAGCTCTAATGAAGTCCGAAAACTACTTGATAAACTAGGAGTCAAGAAAGCGAGAGGTGTAGATAATTTGCCATCCAAGATGCTTAAAAAATGGCGGCAGGTATTCTGGCACCATCTCTGGCATTCTTGTTCAATTAGTCTATTTCCTCTGGTATTGTTCCAACTGACTGGAAGCTAGCTAGAGTGACGCCAATTTTCAGAAAGGGCAAAAGACAAGACGTTTATAACTACCGGCCAATCTCGATTGTTCCTCCAATTTACGATCAATTTTACAAGTATCTTATGACAACGATCTTTTATCCAACTGTCATTCCGGCTTTAGACCACTTAATAGAACACTTACGTCCTTGCCTGAGGCTTCTAACAGTTGCTCTAGCTGTCAATATAGATGACAGTCTTATAAATAGTGTAATATTTATAGATTTAAAAAAGGCTTTCGACGTCATCATTGACCATAAGATTCTTAAAGCTCGAGTAAAGCTTTACTACGAATGTTCGTCGACGATATAAGCATCGGGATCGACGCCAATACTATCTGTCGTGGTCTAAACATGTTTATGAGATTGCTAAGGTTATCTCCTCTGGTATAGATTCACTTAAAAGGTTTAGGCCGTGCAAATGTGAAGATACAGCTATATTGCTATTATAGAGCTATTATTGCTGTTCTGTGTGGGACTACAAAATCGCCCAGTCTGATTACCATTCTAGCACTACCGCCCTGCGCGGGAAGCTAGGATGGCTAATCTCTATATCAGAAGGGGAAAAAAAATTGAAATTGATGTTTAAAACTATGAATGATCAGACTCCGGATTACTTGAAAGGCCTTTTGTTTTTAAACACTTCAGATGGACAATGGGCGTAGAAACAATGGAAAACAAATTAGCTAAGCCCGAGCCCTGTACTTATGTGAAACGTTGTTTCTGCTACAGCGGGGCGCACTTGTTTGAAAAGCCTTCCAGCTAACGTCAGAGCCACTAGATCTTTTATAAACTGTAAAAATGAGATCAGCCACCTAAATATCCTCCTCGTTCTCCTTCACGGCAAGCATGTAAATATTTTTTGTTTGTTTGTTTGTTAATTTTTATTCTCCATCTCGTAACTGATTCTTTTACGGTAAATAAAGCTCAAACCTCAGAATGCTGCTTTTGAAAACACAACTACAAGTAAGGTAAATAAAAATATAATGAAAATAATAATTGAATTTATCATTCTAAGTGTTCAATGACAACTATTTATAACACGACTTGTGTCGTGGTCTTAAACGTGTAATAAACATTTATTTTAGTAGAAATATAAACGGTTATTGAAATCAGTTTTTCCTTGCCTTATTGAACGCCAGTTGGTTCGTTTCGTCGCGATTGAACACAAACCTTGCACGAATTTTTGTTTATCATCTTCGTTATCATGGGTACCATTCTGTAGTAATTACTGTTCCCTTATCTGCAGCATCTATATATCACAGCTGAGTTTTCGAGCCTTATAAGGGTATATAATTAGCTATGATTTGGCTGGCAAAACCTAATTTATGTATCAATACATCTACATATATTTTTGTTTCCTACACGTATGTGTTGATTTATTAGATTTGTGTTCGTTTTCTTCCAAATTTGTCAGTTCTAACTGGCACATAAATCCACCACACATCAGGAGTCGTATTAAATATGAATGGTTATCTTTTCTATTGCATTTGGCATTTGTTTTGTAGACAGGATGCTTCGAATTGAAAGAGAGACAAAAGGCATTATTCATGTCACTATCATGCAAATTAGAGTGATTTTAAAGCTAGATAGTTGGGTCGAGAATTGACAGTTAAGACGGAAAATACACATTTATTTTAACAGTTTAAATATACCGAAGGTTTAAATCCCGAATCCGAACTATTTATTTCTTTATCTTTTTGGTATTTACTCGCAGAACCAAAACATCGACACCTATCAAAAACTACTACTACTTTAACTCATAAGATAAACTATGATATTGAAGCACAGTCTTTGGTTATACGTGTTAACAACATACGTATGTGGAAGGTACATTTATCATAATTGCGAAATGTGAAGTTCTGGCAAAGGTTGTGATGGTCAATTTTATCATGATAAAAGTCGGAAATGAGAGCACATTTCAAGTTTTCTTTAGAAAGATAATCGATTTTTAATATTTTGTTGTGATATGACTTTGATTTCCCTGTGTGATCTCTTAGAGGTTGCGTGTGTTTGGTGCAATCCTAATGACCTCTGTGATCGTTCCAACGTCATTGCACTACTAGCATCTGATTCGACTCTGTTCCAGTAGGTGCACCTGAAAACTTTTCGCAGTTTAGACTTCAATTCTCCACCATAAAACCCGTAAAGTAACGGATCTACCGCGGTATTAAGGAAGATCAACAGTTGAGACGCTCTCCAGATAAGTCCAGGGGAGACCAAGTAAAAATAAAGTAATGTCCGTGTGATCATAAACGGGGACCAACATAACGCAAACGCTGTGGTTAATGCGACAAGTGTCCTCGCAACTTTTTTTTGTCGATTATTTGATGTCACAATAACCGAGTCGCTTATTGGTAAAACTCTCGTATGAAGCGCTCGAAAAATATTTCTCTGCGTAAGAATCATATACAGCAACGGAAGGACGAAGAAGAATATTGCGTGAAGGCTGTAGTATACTTGTCGGCCGGTAGTTCCCCATGTTGTATTGGCGCAAACAGTTCTACCGTCTTCGTTCGTTTCGACGCGATAAATGTGCGCCAAAGGTGAACAGATGGCTAAACAAGAAACCCAAATGACAACGATTTTCATGTATTCCCTATTTGGCCAGCTTCCTACTCTAGCACTGAAGGGATCTGTGATAGCCTTCAATCTTTGATAGCTTATAATCACCAGTGTAGTGATTGAAGTTGTGTAGCTTGTTTCGATGAGGAATCCTTGAAGTTTGCAAGTGGCGTCGCCTCCAACCCAGCGCCACAGAAAGCTGACAACGTTGAAAAGTGATAAAAAAGTAAACAAGAGATCCGCAGACGCTAAATTTGTGACTAACCACATCAGAGGAAAATCATGGTTTCTCTTACGACTCTTGTAACAAGTAACCAAGACCCATATATTGCCAACGATAGATACAATGAAAACAGCGCTGTAAAATACGCAAAAGATAATAACCATAAGTGGAGAGATATTGTCGTCTGTTGTCATTGTCGATAATATATGTTGAATGACTGATTTTCCCTGTTTCAGTTGATTCTTGTACTTTGCTTCAAGATTTTCTTCATTGAGGTATTTGCCACTTGTGATTCGTTTTCTGTGTCAAGCCTTCGTTAAGATGTGAATCGAACTGTCTATTTCAGCGATCCAGTCTTCATATTCCAGCTTTAGTGTCTTTCTCTGCGTTGATCCCGTCTTTATTCTCCAACAAGATGAGTAAACAAGTGAGCAATTTTGCACGTCCGTAGAAAATCAGACTCGAGTACGGATTTATATCAAGGGGAAGCCAAGAAAAGAAAAAAAAGGAGTCGTAAATCACTTCGGGAATTTCCATTTAACATGTCACCTCATTTTTTCCGCTAATTGAAATTTCGGTCATTGTTTACTTGAATTTGGTATCAGCTGCAAATTGATTAAAAAGACGGCAAGAAAAACGATTTGTTTTTATAGTCTTTGTTCTTACCTCGAAAGAAAACTGTTACATACCGGCCCACGTAGGAGCTTTCTAGCACTCGCACGAAAAGCTAGTGACTAATGTTTGTAATTATGCCTTTGTTGTGCTGAATTTCTTTTCTTTTTTTAATTTTGTGCAGTCAGACCCCTCCCCCCACCCCCCGCCACTCCTCCCCGCTCCTCAATAAGAAACCCTGAATATGTAATGCTCGATTACGGCTGTTAACTTACTCAAAGCGCGCCAATAGCGAGTAACATCTCAGTGAGAAACGGCAGAGAAATTGTCAGTGTGTGATACAACTTCGTTTTTCAGACGCACTGTTTGGACCGCCATTTTGTCGACGTCCCTTAACCTTATGTGTTCTCTACTTTCCGCCCTTCTTCCTTTCCTTCCGCGCTACTTATATTTGAAATGCCGTGTTATCATATTTCAATCGATTTAACTGATTCCGTAATATCCAAAATAACCCAGACTGCAAGCTAAATAATTAAAGACCGTTCAGGGTTTTATGAATGAATAATTTAAATTGGCGTTGTATGTTTATATCTTCGTTGGAACTTTATTAATCGTGCAGATAACTATATAACTCTTAAGTTTACTGTTAAATTTTTTTTTCTTTTGTTTTCAAATCTTTGTGCGCAAGATGTCCCAATTTGTCTTTGGGCTCTTCACAATTGTTCTCATATTTCTTGAAGGGTTTTTTTTTCCTTCAGCTTGTTTTGTTTTCGTTTACGTCTTATCTTTCCTCGGATTAAATGATCAACAACTTAACCGTATTTGCGGTGAACGTACGAATGCAATAACAGGTTTCTCCAATGAACCACTTTTCTCAAGCGTGTGGTAGAAAATAATAAAAATAACATAAGAAAAATCAATCGAGATTTCAGAGTTTGGAGTTCATCTCGTTGTCATTCAAGTGGGTCAAATTCGTGGTTTGACTTAAAATATAGAAGGTTTTATTTAAAAAAAAAATGTATAAAATCATTTAAGGCATTACCAGGTAGGGTAAAATTGTAATTAAATTTTGAAGTAGTAAATTATACTAGTGACGAAAGCTGACTACATTCTGTGATTGACCTTTTGTCTTCGTAATGAAAATCTATGTGCTGTTTCAACAATCTCAACGGCTTGAGTCTCAAAGAAATGGGATTTTTATTGTTTAAAACTAATGACAAAATGTATTTTACGTTTTATGGCACAGACTCTATTTTCGCAACAAGGGCGGCACAGTGTTTATTTGGAGGCAGGTGTTGTCACAACTGTACTTACAAACTTGAAGATTAATTGTAAACAAAAGCACTTAAAATAATTTACTTTCCTTGAAGCTTGAGGAAACTCGCAAACCACTGCTGGTAATTCAACTAAAGAGAATCACAGGTTGAAATTGGTCATTTTTGTTTTCTATTTAGGTTTGGACCTCACTTGCGACACGAGCATCGTAAAGATAAATACAAGCTTTCAAAAACGTAACTCCGTTGCAGTAGGTCGCTTTATGCCTTAGTGGAAACGTCTAGAAACTACTTAATTATGAGTGCCGTGGAGTTCGAAATAATAATACCTGTATACGCAATAATCATAAGAAAATGATGGATCAAGTTCTTATAATGATTATGTCTGCGCTTACAAATGTTTTCTTTTTTCGTGGTGGAAAAGTAAAAATGACATAATCATAATCATAAAACCAATGTTTTTGACTAATTTATGGATTTCGTGTGGGGTCTATTTGGAAATGGTGAGTTGAGTGGGACTGAGTGGGACAACAAGGGCTTTGCTTGGCTTTTCGCTTGTAGAAAAGACGTAATCATGATCATTGCTGCGAGCGTCGAGTAAAGCAGGATTGTTTCTCGACAGAACTATGGATAGTCGGTTACAGCAATTTAACAAACTGGTTTATTTCATTACTACTCGGTTTACAGCACTAAGCTTCATTACATTTTCAGAGCTTTCCTACGGACAAAACTCACGCTGTTATAGGTTAAGATACACCTTGAGATTCCAGAAACGTCTATGTAGAAATAATTAAATTGTGCATTATTACAATATATTAAGATTAGAACATTTCAGGAGAAATGGATCATTCCAGAAGGTTATAGTTCACGTTTAAGTGAGTTCGGGTCCAGAGTGTTCTTGGGTTCATTGAGACAGTTTTCTATATTTATGTATTTCGTGGTTATCCATCTGAAAATTGGAAGTTTTAACTTCAAAGGGACAACAAAGGTTTTGTCCGATTTTTCCTAGTAGAAAAGTAAATCTTAATGGCATAATCAAAATAATAAAGCCAATGTGTTCTGAGCAATTTATGAAGTTTGTTTCAAAATGGTGAATTTTATCTTCAAAGGGTCATCAAAGGTTTTGTCGGGTTTTTCCTAGTAGAAAAGTAAAATCTTAATCATGTAATCATAACAAAAGAGCCGATTTAATCCGAGTAATTTATGTGTTTTATTTGAAAATGTCGAGTGACAACAAGCCTGTAAGGATGTGGTTCTGCATGTAGCAGTGCTCACGATTATATACAGTCTGACCGTGTGAAAGTAATCGACAGAGGCATCTTTCAGCTAAGCAAACGAGGAAATCCACTGCAATCATTGGGCGCAAACTAGTAATCCAGCTATAATATCAATTCTATCTTAAATGAATCAAAGACAACACCTCTTTATGCTAACAGCTTTTCAATTCTAGCTACCAAGATATGTAGCCCAAACGTGCCTGAACTCCGTGCGTCTGCGTTACCCGGAAACACAACATCATTTCGATTCTCGTTGTTTTCTTTTGTCTTTTCCTCCCTGGGGGATGGTTCTCTCAGGCCCCAGTTATATGGTCTCGGGTACCCGAGACAACCCTTCCCCCGAGGCAACTTTAGCTAGCGTTTATATGTGAAAACGTAGTGTCTGTATGCCGGGTCACAGTTGACCCTGCATGATTATTCAAAACCCATATTGAATAATCAAATGTGCAAATATCCCTCTTTCGTCGAGTTTCCCTCGGTCATTCGATCACAGTGGGTTTTGCCGAGTTCATTTTCACTTCTTTGATACGAATTTCTGCTTTAAATCCCCATCTAGGCATTACGTGACACTCGCCACGCTGAGAGTTGTCCCGGTCAGGCGAGCCAAAGCGTTTATATGAAAAAAAAAAATTTGACCCGCTCGCCAGGGTTACCCTACCTGCCGAGACGAGACAACTCGCCCACCCGAGTTGTCTTGCCCCCCGAGACGGGTTCGCGATCCTAATGTAAACGGTTGGTTAAATTTTGCAAAAAAATAAGCTAAAAGTTACCTCGGCCAGAGGGTTGTCTCGGGTACCCGAGAACATATTATATGGGGCCTCAGTCTTAAAATTTTGCTGCGGAGCACGCTGTGAAAAAAAGTGTGAGAAAAAACCGGAATCAGAGTTCAAAACCAAATTAGCAAAATAGTAAAGAAAACAAACTCCAAAACTAGGCGGCAATCTAAAAGTGAAACAAAATATTAAAATCCACATGAAGGTAAATAGGCCATTTCCGAGTTGGCTTTTGCCTCTGTGTCAGAACGAGTCTTCGTGCGAAAACGATTGATATGGAATTGTGTTTGAGGTTCATTTTCTTGTGAATCAAACTCTTTTTCATACGAAAGGTTTTGCACGAGGACCCGTTTTGAAATAGAGACACAAAAAATACGAAATCTGAAAAAAGCATTTAAACGTAAACTGTCAGACATAAATTCTATTTTATTGGTATTATTTATACACAGTTTAATTGAGCCATTCTCATTTATAGGTGATCAATTCTTTTGAGACATGCAGCTCGTTAAATGGCTAATTCTTTGGTAACGCTGAAGTGATTTTCTCATTTTAATTAACAACAGATAATTACTCAAGCTTCGCTGATTGTGAATGTTATAAGATATGGTTTCTCTTTGAACCTATCTTCAATCATGAACCCTGATTGGGGTTCACCAATACCAGCAGCAATACCAGAGTTGTTGCTCAGCTTTTGAAAGCTGAGCAACAACTCTGACAACGAAAACGCATTCACCTATTAGTAGTAATTTCAGAAAGCACCTAATCTGTCCACCGTCGTTCCTTTTTTCCTCTTATTTTTCTTTTTAAAGGCGAGCGACCCATTCCCACTTTTGCGCTCGTTCAATCCCGCGAAGTTACTATTCGAGTTTGCTCGCGCCTTCGACGATCTTCGAGAAAACAGAAAGCCTGTTAACAGTAGACATCACCTCAAGTGGCGAATGGTTACTATCATTTTCATCTCCTTATAATATCTTCATCGGTTGCTAATATCGAAAAAAAGGGCCTAGTATTTTCAGCAACCATGACCGTGTATTCTCGGTATATAAATTGCATCTTCTTGTACTTAGGTACTCAAGACCGTGTCCGTGACCAGATTTTTAAACACGTGCACCTCGAAGTTCGTCCAAAATACTCTGCTACTCGTCGTATTTTAACTCTCTTCTCGTTGTTTGTAGTCAGATGCGTTCTTCCATCTTTGGTGATGTCTTGCCTCTTGTACTTGATCATTTGTCAACCAGTTCCAAGACATTTAAATCGTAAACTTGTTCTACATGTACGATGTCTGTTCTTTGCCTCTTTCGTTTTTCTCTGCCAAAAGTCTCCTTCCGTGTGGATGGTTGAAAATTCGTACACTTGAATAAACCCAGAAGATACCGTTTGAAATTTGCCCCGTAGATTCCGTACAGTATGGGATCTAAGGCCGTGTTCAAGAGAATTAAAAGTTGGGACGCCCTCCAGATGTAACCACCATCGGTGAGGTGAAAATACATCAGCGTTCGCACCACCACAAATGGTGACCAGCAAATTGCAAACGCCACCGTTAAGGCGGCTAAAATCCTCGCCACTTTGTGATGGCGTTGGACGGTGCACCCTGTTTCAAGGGAGTTTTGTGTTGGAAAGACGCCCGAGCGCAACGATAGAAAAATGTTCCACTGGGCATAAATCATGTAGATTAGAGGAAAGATGAAGAAACAAACTGCATGGATACTGTAATAAATCTGTCGTCCCATGTCTCCGAATTTGATGTTTGTGCAGAACACCGTACCACTGGCATCCACTTGAGCTTGATAGGCATATAGCAATGGCGAGGCGATAATGATGCTGCTTATCCACATGGCGATCAGCTTGCGATGCGCGCCTTCTGTGGTAATGAATCTTACACTGAAGGGCTCGACCACGGCCTGGAGGCGCTCGAAGCTTATAAGAACAAGAGTCATTATTGAAGTGGTGTAGCACGTTTCGATAACAAAACTTTGTGCTTTACAGGAGAATTGACCGCCAATCCAGGTCCATAAAAAGTTGATCAGATTCAATATGCTCAGGGTGGTAAATGCCAGGTCTGCAACAGCCAAGTTAGCGATGAACCATTTCAGCGAACATGGTGGTCTTTTTAATTTGAAACATAGACAAAGGACGAATGAGTTCCCCGCGATTGATAGCAAGAACACCAAGAAGTAAACACACGTGAATGTTGCAACTATTGCTATAGGAAACCCGTCACTTGTTGCCATAATTTTTCGCCCAATCTCTGATATCTGCTTTTCTTTCTTCCCAAGAACAGAAAATGATTACGTGCATTGAATTTTTAATCAGTCGGTCTGTCTATATCTTTATTTGTGGTTTTGGATGATTTCACTTTCGCAGAGTTGGTGATAAACTGCGGAAGAATCCCCCTTTCTCCAGCTATAAACAAAGAAAATATAAGTGGAATATCGTACAATTCGATGCCTGTCTTGCTAGCATAGATCAAGGACAACGTCGTAACGTTCCTGAAGTCACATCAACTGATTTCTTTTACCCTGAGGAGATCGAAGGTCTCGTTTATGCCACCGACAAGTCCAGTTTTAAAAGTTAATAAGCCTTTGTCTGTTTTTAGGTAAGTTTCGACCGTGCAGCTGGGTCCACAAATTCATAAAGAAAACGATAGTTCCTCGCTGAGTTTATTTTTAGACTGGATATATCATAATTATAATTAAAATTATTCAGCATAAACGTTTTGTTCCTAAATAAGGTGTTCCAGTAAATCGTGATAGGTGAGTTTGCATATCTGTGGCCATTGACCCTTGACTGGCCGCCGTACGCGATTCGCCTAATTCAAAATATTCATGTCGCCTTTCAAATAGATCTTCAATTTAACTAATTTGACCATTTTGTGCAAATGTTTGAGAGAAATTTACTTACCAGCAATCTCGTCCGGAAGGTATGAAAGTACTATCGCAAAAAGGTAATTTTAAATTGCTACCTATGAGTTCTTTAAATTTCTTTGGCCGGATGAAAACAAGTTATTAACTTACCTGTTATTCCATTCTTCAAAGACTATACTAAATTTGGCAATTTGAATATTGCTTTATTCTCGGGGACAGCTGTATTAACATTGAGGTTTTTAAATTTCAGTTTAAAACTACCTGAATTAAATTTGTCCTTAAGGTTTGGCGAGAAAAAAAAAGTCCTTTTTTTTCAAGTAAGCGATCCAAACTTTGGACATTTTCATCATGTCCTTTTCTTTACAAGGGAAATAGAATCAAAACGATCAAAACTTTGGATAGTTTAATCGTGCATATTTATTATCCTTGAAAACAGCCAGAGCAGTTTATCTATTAGGTAGATAAATGCGAGTTGGTCTCATACTTATTTCTCCGGGAAACAATCTGATATCACTCGACTTAACTGTGCTTTTATGCTGTTTCCTCCTTTTATACTTATTCTTTGAATTCTATACAGTATTGAAAGTCCATTTCGTCAGCACATACTAAGAAAACAGCATGTGCACATCCTCAATAGTCTTCTGCACCTCTCTGCAAATGTGTTAATGAAAACATTATGTTATCCAATCACAGGCTTATATAAAGCACCAACCATATGCAATCAGTAAAACGTGATAACTGCGGACTTAACATTAACGATAACTGCCGACTTATCATAAATGGTAGCTTTATGTTTAAGTTATTTTGCAACTCAAATAAACTCAGCTGGAAAAATCCTCAAAATTGGCGTTTTCTTAAGGATACACAATTACCCTGTAGGAGGACTGAAACAGATCAGTAACCCTCAAGTGAAAGAACAAAAAGAAATGTCAAACTTAAGTTAATTACATTCACAGTGTCTTTTTTTTTTTCTTGCTGGGTAAGCGCTTGTTTTCTTCATCTGATAGCAGTCTTTTTTGAACCTCGTTCCCCTAGCATTCAAAAACAAACCATATGTGTTGCTGGCTCTTAAACCGTAATGTAAGTTTCCAAATCAGAATGCTTTGACGCGGTAATTGCCTCTATTATTTTTCGTTAACTCTATTTCGCAAGTATGTTGTTGCCAGCTGTATAAAATGTCAACCATCAAAACTGAAAAACTTTCAGGTTCTGTAAAACCTCCTCTTTCCAATAAATATAAGTCAGAATAAAAATTTTGCAACTTCTTATTTTAGCGTATGTAACATCGTTCATAATCTGAACTGTGTTAAATGTAGTTAGCAACGTTCGTTGACTTCGATGAAGATAACAAATCCTACTATTCTCATTCTAATGCGACTGTCCTTCATCAGCGTTTTGCTGGCGCAAAATATCACCTCAAGTTTTGCGGTATTCAGTGTTGTGGACCAAGATACGTTCATGTATTTTCACACTATGCTAATTTTAATGTTATTTTGAATAACCCAAGTGCTATACCAAACAAGCAGGTCGGTTTTATGTACAGTTTTGATCCTATTTGGAGTGCCAGCGACACTGGTCACAGATATTTGGAACGGAATTCCTCGTAATGAAGGCTTAAGATTTTCACCGTAAAATCCCATACAATATGGGATCTAACGCGGCATTGAGACAAATCAAGAGCTGAGAAGATGTCCAAATGAAATTAAAAGAAGCCATGTGAAAATAAATGAGAGTTCGAGTGATCATAAACGGAGACCAGCATAGCACAAACGCTATGGTTAAAGCGGCAAGTGTCCTCGCAACCTTCTTGTGTCGTCGATTATGGTTCATAATAAACGAGTTCCCCATTGGCAAAACTTTAACTCTGGAATACAGGGCACGCCGAATTTGAAATTGTGTAAAAATCATATAAAACAAGGGAATAGCAAAGAAGAATATTGTGTGCAGACTGTAGTAAATTTGTCGACCGGGTGTTCCCCATGTAGCATTACTACAAAGTACGTCGCCGTTTTCGTACGTTTCGACGCGGTAAATGTGCAGTAGAGGTAAACAGACGGTTAAGCAAAGGCCCCAGATGATAAATGGTTTATAGTGATCTCTGCTTGGCCATGCCCTAATCCTTGAGTTGAAAGGATCCGTAATGGCCTTCAGTCTTTGACAGCTTATCACCACAAGTGTGGTGATCGAAGTTGTATAGGTAGCTTCAATAAGGAATCCTTGAACTTTACAAGTGATGTCACCTCCAACCCAACGCCACAAATAGCTAATTGCGTTTAGAAGTGTGAGTAAAGTAAACAAAAGATCCGCAGACGCTAAATTTGCCACCAAACATTTAAATGGAGAATATCTTTGCCTCAGTGTCTTGAAGCAAGTTGACATGACCCATGTATTACCAAAGGTTGACAAGATGAAAACAGTGGTATAAAATATACAGAAGAAAACAAGCATAAGTGGAGAAGAACTGTCAACGGCTGCCATCTTCGACCGTGCATACAGAATATCTATTACAAATTCCTATCTATGTTAATTTTTTTCTTGGTTAATTAGAATAAGACATAAGATTTTCTTGGAGATATTGGCTACCTTGTAAATCCGAGTTGAAATAAAAGTTGATCTATAAATGTTTGTATTTTTTACATTTGGCGTAAAACTTCAGTCCTTCAGTGCCATTTCTTGTCGACGGCTCAACTGCTTCTCAAGTTTTCAAAAGTTGAAGTGTCTCCCGATGTTTGAAGATTATTTACTGAACCCGGTTCTGATAACAAATATTTTTCACCTTGTTGTAATGTTGCAGACCCTTTTTTTTTGCATTTCAGTTGTAGTAAAACTTCAGTCCTTCAGTACCATTTCTTGTCGACGGCCTGAACTGCCTCTCAAGTTTTGGTTCTGTCCTCGTGTACCGGTTCACAAGAACCGATACAAAAGATCCAACAATATTCAGCAGCTAAACAAAGGTTCGTAAAGAATGGAGTACAATGGTTATTCCCTCTGTGTACCGGTACACCAGGACACAACCCAAGTTTTCAAATGTTGAAATGTCTCCCAATGTTTGAAGATTATTTACTGAACCCGCTTCTGATCACAAATATTTTTCACCTTGTTATAATGTTGCAGTCACGTTTTTTTTTTTTTTTTTTTTTGCATTTGTCGTAAAACTTCAGTGCTTCAGTGCCATTTCTTGTCGACGGCTGAATTGCTTCTCAGTACCATTTCTTGTCGGCGGCTGAACTGCTTCTCAAGTTTTCAAATGTTCAAATGTCTCCCGATGTTTGAAGATTATTTACTGAACCCGCTTCTGATCACAAATATTTTTCACCTTGTTGTAATGTTGCAATCGCGTTTTTTTTTTTTCACATTTGGCGTAAAACTTCCGTCCTCCAGAGCCATTTCTTGTCGACGACGACTGAACTGCTTCTCAAGTTTTTAAATGTTCAAATGTCTCCCGATGTTTGAAGATTATTTACATGTACTGAAGCCGCTTCTGTTCTTTCTCATTTTCCGCAAATATTTTTCACCTTGTTGTAATGTTACAGGGCTTTTCTTTCAATAGAAAGAAAAATTTGGAGAGTATTTGAACTTAAGCGTTAGCTATTGGCCAAGAGGAATGAGAGCCGGTAAAAGAAAGTAATTCCAAAAAAAAACTGTTGGTTTTTCCTCTGAACAGCTTTCCTGCTTTCCTTAATTGCACTTATGTTGCGTTAGTATTTACTTTTAACTGCATGTGTAAAATGCAAATGCCAGCTTGCAATGAATCGTATCGAATAACATCTAACACTGAAATGAAGGCAGAACTTTATGTTGTCAGTAGCACCGTGGATTGATTTACCTTAACAATGATTCTTTAGTACTAGAAAAAAAAAATAAAATCCACTACCCAACGAGGTTAAGTTTTACTCATGTCGAGCGAAAGCACCAGCAAGGTAATTAAAGTACACGAAATTAGCTTTGCCGATGGGATTTAGGCCAAACTGAAATCACCTAAACATGCAGATTTTGCCTAGTCTAAGTTTTCATTTTACCTGGTGTGATAAGCTATTTCATTTGAAAAGATTTCTCTCAGGGGGTATTCATGTGAATACTCTTGGCCTAATGAGTTACAGAACCTTTTGCTGTATCTTTCCTTACGTTGGTCAGCTCGAAATTTAATTACTATTGTTTTTCCAAAAGCATCTGTACTCAATTAAGGGAGAACTCCTCAGAAATAAATATTAGGTTTTCCTTCACTTTTAACACCTGGTCTAAGCCCTTGTTGACATTGGAAATTTTAATACCTTTTTATGCTTATGAAAGTAAAGTGCAGTCAATTGTTTTAGCGTAGCTGTATCCACAGTGTAAGAACCATTCGCAAAATGATAGAAAGTGTCTTGATTGCCGCCTCGAGAGAACGTGTCTTCTGTTGCTATGGAAATCCTGCTTTACTGTGGCGTTGATATTGATGCCCAGTGTAATTAAAGATGTCTTTTTAGAGGAAGTGTTATCGCCGACTTTTTTTTTTTTTTTTTTTTTTTTGAACTTCATCTTAGGCGTTGCATATATCCTGCTTGCTTCAGATTTACTAGGAACAACTTGACGTGCACTGCAACCTGCATGCAATTTAATAGTTGACCACAAAATGCAGCACCATAGAGGTGAGGCTTTCCTTATGGAAGGCAATGGTTAAAAAATTAATTCTGCTATTAAAGCGCAAGCTTAAAGCTCATGAGAGAGCCTTCATGAAGTTTTGCTGTTGTTGCGGTCACACTGTCAGTGCATTTACCGAATGCAGTCTACCCAAACGAGGTTGTCTGAACTCTGTCGACGCGTCGATGATAACATAAAATATAATTCTTGCGGAGGAGGGCTCTTCGCAATGAAGACTTCAGATTTCCACCGAAAAAACCGTATAACAGCGGATCCAGAGCGGCATTGAGAAAAATTAAAAGTTGAGACGCTCTCCAGACGAGTCCAGGAGAAGCCATGTGAAAATAAATTAGTGTTCGAGTGATCATAAAAGGAGACCAACATAACACAAACGCTATAGTTAAAGCGAGGAGTGTCTTTGCAGCCTTCCTGTGCCGTTGATTTGATCTCTTCATAAACAAATTACTTATTGGTACAACGCTTCTTCGGAGAGTATGAAAAATACGGCATTGCGTTAGAATAATGTACAGCAATGGAATAGCAAAGAAAAAAGTCGTATGCAAACTGTAGTATATTTTTGGAATTGTGTCTCCCCTCGCTTTTGTAATGCAAACCACTTCATCGTTCTTGCTCGTCCCCACGTAGTAAATGCGCAACAAAGGCGAACAGACGGCTAAGCTCAAACCCCAAATTATGACTAGTTTTGTGTATTCCTTGAGTGGCCAAATTCTTGTTCTAGCGTTAAAAGGATCTGTGAGAGCTTTTCGCCTTTGGTAACTTATAATCACTAGTGTGATGATTGAAGCTGTGTAGCTCGCCTCAAGAAGGAATCCCTGTAGTTTACAAGAGCTGTTGCCGCCTACCCATTGATGAAAATAGCCGACAAAGTTGAAAACTGTAAGAAGTGTAAAGGAGAGATCCGCAGACGCTAGGGTAGCTAATAACCACATAAACGGAAAGTGTCTTCGTTTCAAAGTCTTATAACAGGTTACCAGAATCCATGTATTTCCAGCGGTCGATAAAATAAAAACAGTGGTGTAAAACGCAGCGAACAAAACCACGATGAGAGTAGAAAAATTGTCACTGATTGCCATCGCCAATAATCTTGGTTATGATTCAATAATTTTCCTCCTTGATTTCTGTATGTGATGAAGGTTCTTGTTTCCCGTTTAAGATTTCGACCGTAGCTAATATCATATTCTAATATACTAGCACAAATGTCAACAGTTCATTTCATTCCGCAAACTGTATTGATTTCACTTCGTTCTCGTTCGACTGATTATCTCAGGGGTGTCCTGCATGCTTTGTCTTCAGAAAAAGAAAACAAAATAATGATATCTACTCACTAAGATTGACCGGAAATCCAAATAGCGTAAGAATTATCAACAGTTGTGGGAGCGACTTCTGGTTTCACGGTTTAATGTACATTTTTCCTGTTTTCTTTACAAACAGTCTTGAACTTTTTATTATTTCTCGCTTTTTCATTTACTCTTTGTCAGCTTTACGTTGATCTTGACATCCGCAAGCTTATTTTATTTTCATAAGACTTTCATTTGGCCTCACATAGCACTCTTAATTTATTTTTGACAAAAAGGCGTCTCGGAGACGGTCTTCAGGAGAAGTCTTTGTTACGTCTTTAAAGAAGCAACTTTTTTATTTTAAATTGAATTTAAAACTTTCTTGCCCCCCGATGTCTAATGAACATTCATTGCACCAAGCCTTCAGCGACATCGATGTTCTTGAACACAACTATTTGGGAAGAGTTCATTGAGTTTAAGTATATTCTTAGTATGTTGTTGGATATCCACTTGACTGACTTTTTTGTTTTCAAAACGATAAGGTAGCTGGCACCCAAAATTCAGTATGAAGTGATCCTCAAAGTGCTCATTATTGTGAATTTTTACTTTTTTGTTTAAAAATGACACCTTGTCTCTTGTTTACTTAACGCCAATAATGCTTTCTTGATGACAGACGCGCATAGAACTCAACAACTGTGATTCGAAGTCAGCGAGAGAGCGGAAAAATGATGGTTTCGTACCATGATTTTTTCCCTCTTTGTCGCTAGTAAAACAGTTATAAGTAATATTTTTTGTATTACTTTCCTGAGTGGGTGCACTGAGCTTAGTATAACGGCTTCGTATAACGCACTCTGCGATTGACTGCATAATATAAATGGTTCAACAACATCTTGAACTCACCTCGACTAAATACAGCTTGCAAAGGAAAGAAGTAAAATTTTCAAACACAGTGGTATAGCACAGGTTTATTAAATCATTCATCTGAAAGGGGCTTTATATCAATCACTAAGCAAACTTTAATTTACCATGATATGGTCTCCAGACAAGACAAAGCACATTTGTTATGTATAAAAAGTTAGTTCTATCAAGGATTTTTCCTCTAAATTAATAAATGAATCGAACACACTTGTAATGTTCGTTACGGCCAATTCCCATGTATGCAACTGGCCGTAATTTTGCACTGCCTTTTGAAAACAACTTACGTCAAGCGGAAAGGAAAAGACAAGGTTAAATACAAGCGGTCCAGCGAGTCTTTGATTTTCAAACCTCCAAGAAAATATTATGCTTTCCTCTCACCCAAAACAGATTCACGAAACCTAAAAAAAAAACTGAAAAAAGATTCGCTTAACCTACAATTACAAAGTTGTACATCTGGAATCGACAAGAAAGAGAGAGCAATAAAAACATGCAATTTACTTATTCAAAAATAATCCTGACCGGCCAGTTTAGACGATGGATTATTCATAACAGCTGAAAAACAATACCTACAGATCTTTTTATTATTTAGTAACGTCAGCAAGCTATAAGTTGATCTGATACTATACGCACTTGTTACTAAATAAAGATGTATTTTGAAGCAAACAGCAATTACTGTCGACAATTTGGATTTCATTTTGTCCACTGCATTTGTAAACATTTTGCATTGAAAGCTACAGGTGCATTTTTAAATTTTTGTTTTAAGCGATATTTCCGTACGTTTATATGCCGAATACGAAAGAGAAATGGTCACCTTCAGCTATTCAAATGCTTCTGTAAGGGTTCGTTCCTTTGGGTTGATTCGGAGCAGGATCATTGATTCAAGAGTTGCAAGATCACCGGATCATGATGCTTCAAAGGAACCATTAAATCCTTGCCAAGCGTAGACTCATCGGTTCCTTTGATGCACAACGATCTTGGATCATTGATCCTGATCAAAAAAAACTCAAGACTTTATTTATCCACGGTGAGATTAAAGCTATAAGCTTATGGGGCCGTACACTAAAATAGAAGAAAAAATAACCTACTATTACAATTAATTCAAAAATATGTTCTAAAAATCATACAATTAAACCTTCTATCCACAATTAGCAAATCTTCTTTTTACCGTCCCTTTCTCCCGCCCCCCCCCCCCCTAATCTATTTAGTTCATATTCCACTCCCTTCCCACCCGTACCTCCCCGATCAGTATATATTAACAATAAAAAAAATCTGAGTCTATTTGTTGCATGACAAAAGGCGACTCGGCTGAAAAGCTTAAGTTCTGTGGACTGCCAAGCCTTCTTTTTGCCAAGCCTTCTTTATGAAGGCTTTGATTCCTCTGCCATTTGCAACAGGTGAAAGGAGGTTCCAAATGACGGCTCCTCGATAGGCAATGCAGTTATTCATATAACAACTGTTAAAAAAATGATCCAGATCATCCCAAAGGATCGCAGCAAAGAAGAATATCAATGACGTCATCTATGTGTTTGTCTTCCAATAGGCCATTTTACAGTTGTCTGCTCAGTGACCTGGCCTTTGGATGGCAGCGAGGCTGGAGTTGACCTTGTTTTGATACAGACCTCACTGCTTTTGTCATGTAAATGCGCCTAGTTAGCATCAGAACAACTTGTTTTACGCAACAAAAGCAGTGAGGTCTGTATCAAAACAAGGTCAACGCCAGCCTCGCTGCCATCCGAAGGCCAGGTCATAGAGCAGACAACTGTAAAATAGTCTATTGATCAAAATTAAGAACCATTCAAAATGCTGGAATAATTTCGCAGAGTGTATATAGTTGTTTATTGCAACTACCCCAGTTGTGTCTCCAAAGTTCAAAAACATGTTTATAGACTTTCCTCACTAGGGAGTTTACCACGCAGTTTGCTGAGTGTACCTCAACATAGTGATGTTTTGAAGACGTGATTGATCATGGCAGTTATATTCACAACTTTAAAAGCAGCTGTGAAGTTGTGATTATAACTTTCATGATCAACCAGGTCTTCATATCTTTCTCCGCAATTCAAATATATGGTCTTTCATATATTCACTTGTATAGTTCTGTTCTGTCAGCAATGTAACGTTCTCTTGTCAGAATAGCACTCTTCACAATGTAGACCCTGGCTACGTAGCACTGGCTACATAGAGGTCAGACTATGCTTATGGACAGCGATTGATCACTGAAGATTAACTCTGCAATTAAAGCATGCTATGAGAGCTCTCATGAAGTTTTACTGTTGTTTCTGTCGCATTGTTAGTGCATTTACCGAATAAAGCTTATTTTTAATTAAGCTGTATTCTGGCGACACTTCGATCATGATGATAACATGATATATAGTTCTTGCGAAAGAAAACTCTTCGCAATGAAGACTTCAGATTTCTACCGAAAGAGCCATATAACAACGGATCCAGTGCGGCATTGAGAAAAATAAAAAGTTGAGAGGCTTTCCAGACAACTCCAGGAGAAACCATGTGAAAATAAATTAGTCGGGTGATCATAAAAGGAGACCAACATAACACAATTGCTATAGTTAAAGCGGCGAGTGTCTTTGCAGCCTTCCTGTACCGTTGATTTGATTTCCTCATAAACAAATTACTTATTAGTACAACGCTTGTACCCGCATGCATTACCAATGGTCGACAAGACAAAAACAGCGCCATAAAATAAGCTAAATGTGACCACAGCGAAAGTCGAAAAACTGTCACTTATTACCATATTTGACGATATCTGTCGAGTGAGTATTATGATCCAGTCTAGTTGTCTTTAGAAATTAAGCTGGTTCTTGTTTTGCAGAATTTGGATACTAGTAAAATTCTAGACTCACCAAATCATTATGCCCAATTTAATTTTAAACAACAAATCCAGTCCGGGGTAAAGCCGGTTACGAATAAATATTTCAAAGGCGCATTTCACCAGAAAAAGCTGTAAATATTCTCCATCATATAATTACGTATCGGCTCAACATATACCAACACGTGCTTCTACCGGTAAATACTGGCTTCTGATTGGTTAGAAGCGGATCAATTTATTCCAAATTGTATCGATAGCCGAACAAATAGATGTTAAACAAAAACACGAAAAAACCAACCGAAACTTGACTCTACAGGTACGTGGGCTAACGAAGAAGTAGCTTGTAATTCCGGTTGTAGTATTATTAAAAGGAAGTCAATCTTTTTTCTCGAAGCAATAAAACAATTTCCACTTGTGCGGGCTGTGGCAGCCACTTGTGGAAATTACTGAAAAGTCCGATCTGTTCACGCGCACAATTAATCCCTAATTGTTTCTCAAACAGACCGATTTCCTATCCTGTATTTTTAATTTTGTCGCGTTCTTCTGATATAAAGTTAAATAAGAAAATATATACCAAATACAGAAAAAATCCCCTTAGGGATCGTTCATTTTTTATAAGGTAGGGGGGGCTGGTGGGATTTGGGGGGGGGGCATGCGAAAAAAATGGCTTTCGAGGGGGGGCCATCCCAAAAAAATAAGGGAAAAAGGGGGGGTCGCGTGAAATATTTTAGTAAAACTTTAAAATGGCATAATGTTTGAATATCAAAAAAATTGCTATAGAATAAACATAGAAGGCAGGATACAAATTTATTACAAACTTTCCTTCTGCTTTAAAAAAACGTTTGGCGACAAAAAGCATTTGTAGCTACTGAAAAGAAGTATTTAACACTGTTAGTTTCGAATGCAACTTTCACTGGCACTCATCTTCATCTTTGCTGTCGTCGAGTTCTTCGTCGCCGTTTGTGCTGCTATGGGAGTCTCTTTCACCAATGCTGTAAGAAGCAGCAATGCTTTCCGTCAGGGTGTACTCTTCAGGGTACATGAAGGTGTAAACATAATCTCTGACTTCCTGCTCAAGGTTGGTGGTGATTCTGCTTCTTGCAGCATTGGTGAAATAATTCCCTTCCAAGAGCTGTGCGATGTATGGCCCATCTCTTCTAAATAACGACGTGGCAACATCCTCAACTTTAATACACTCTTCCGGGACGGCCGTTCTAGGAGGGTACACAAGGCATTGTGGAAGATCATTTCCTAGCGGGTTTCCAACACAGATTCCATAAACTCGTTGGACCTTGTTTTCAGTCCGCTTCCTCTTTCTTTCATTTGACTTTCTGCGGTTTTCTTTTTTCCTTCTCCTTTTGTTGATGTGCTGTTTGAGTATGCCCTTGAATATGCTGTTATAATTGCTCTTCTTATTTTCTAGTGCTTCCATGTCCTGGGTGACCTTCGTCAACTTAGCTTCTATACATTTGATCTGTTTTACATTAAAACTGTGGGCAAATTCTTCGCCCTGCTTTAAAGCAAGCCCATTGGACTGAAAGAGTGTGGAATCGTGTTCCTTTACATCTTTCAATATGACATTCAACTTTTCCACCATTGCTCTGTGCTCTCACCCAGAGAGCGTTGCTCTATTTGCAGATAAGTTTATTGTTAAATCAAAGTTTGTGGTGGATTATCTTCAGCATCTTGAAGTGCTGGAATTTAAAAGGAAAAAGAGAGCAGAAGAAAAGGCAAAGTTAAGTAGGGACGCAAAAGATAAATCATATGAGGATTATCCTTGGCCTGAGTTGTGCGAAGATCTAACCAAGCTTAAAAGGCTACGTGTTCCAGAACTAAACAAGTACTTGAACCACCACGGGCTGAAGCAGCATTTGAAAAGCAGCAAGAGTGAGAAAGTAAAGGCAATTGTAAGACATTCATGCTTGCAGCAGAAGAGTCCTCTCAGAGCTGGCCAACCAACATTGAGAAATGCCAGGACATTGACACAAAATGACAACAGAGCAAGTGCTGACAGCAGTGAAATGGATGAAAGTGACAATGATGAGTATGACAGTGATGCCATTGACTCTGGGGGAGAAGATGACTCAGGTGACGTCATTCTTGCATTCATTAATTCAGATGAGGACGATGCCAATGAGAGGCCAAATGCCACACGCTCAGGGCGAGCCATAACTAGGAGATCCGAAATTGACTTCTCTTTCTTTTGATTTGTTTTTTAAAACAACAGCTCTCTGTAGTATAGGGATTGTAAATATTGTCTTCATAGTGAGCACAATAACGTGAAGTAGGGGGATTATAGAGAAATATTAAAAAAGTTGAAATCTAGGAATTGTTTGTTTAATTTTCTTTTAGGGGGGGTCATCCCAAAAAATGACCGCTATAAGGGGGGGCCATGTGAAAAAATTGGTAAGCTGAGGGGGGGATCATGCGATTTTCAAATGGTGCTTCCCAAATCCCACCAGCCCCCCCTCCCTCGTAAAAATGAACGGTCCCTTACCAACGATAATATCCACCATGTGACAAAACTCTGGATTTTCTGATGTTTTGTTCCAAAAGCCAAAACGTTGCCTAATCCTCAACTATTTATTGAAACAAGTGTTGATGAAAACCGCTAGGAAACTGATATAATCCTAAATCTCCTGTTACCTAATTGCGCGGTTCTATTTTTGTTGACTTCGCCGGTTTACCATTTACTTTTTAAACTCAAACTTTAAAACTCAAACTTTCAATATACCAACGACACCTGATCGTTTATGCAATATTCGTGTCCTTTGAATGGAATTCTACCGAATTTTCTAGCAATAACCATTGCACCGACGTAAGTGAGTGGGCGAGAATACTAGTTTTCTTGATAAAGGCTTCAATTTACGTTGGTGCAAAAATTGCGTTTTGTTTCCGCGACAGTTCACACCTTTTGCTGTTCATTTACAGAAAATAAACATTCATTTGTGTCCAAATTTCTTTCTTTATGGTCAATAAACTCTCATTAACACCAATATGACCTTCATTTGCGCGTAAGGAACGTTCAAGAATAACATTTACATATGCATTAACATTCAAAATCATCAAAAGAAAAACAATACCTTCATTTGACATTCATTGACTGTAAAGGTATTTTCATTTTGGTCGAAAAAAAATTCGTTGTCGCGAAACGACAATCATTTACACTTTAGGACAATCAGTTTTCAACAAAAGACTTTCAATAACACAATTGGCATGAGAACTAACATTCAACTGCATTATTAGGCAACCATATCCATGAAGGTAACAATCTTTAATGCGGCGAGACAAACATTACAGCCACAATAACATTTATTTTTGAAAGATAGAATATCAAATTCGCTGAACGATTTATCCTTCAATTGCCTCACTATTGAGGCATCGTGGCAAATACGTTTGCATGAAACGAAACCACTGTCCACATTTAGCTGCCGTAATGGTACCAATATTTCGTTGTAGAGCTTGCTGCAACAGCTGCGTGCGATAATTTCACAGAGCAATTCCCTGACGTCTTGCTTCGTCTCTTTTGACATCTTCAAAGGCCCTGACTATCCTTTTGCGGTGTTCAAATGGGATTCTATTTCTTCGTGGCATTTCTGGAGAAATCTAACTGTCACTATAACACACGTATACTGTACATGTACACGTAGTGCGCCCTCTGAGTTGTGCGCAAAAAGTTTCATAAGTGGCCGAATTTACATATATCTGGAAGGGGAGGATTGTGACAATATGTTTTTAAAAAAGTACATATGGTCCCTTGTTCTATAATCAAAATTTCGAGGAAAATTGGGCGAGATATCTCTATTCAAAAGACCTGCGCGAATGAACGATTGTTTTCTCTTAACGTTTGGTGAGAACACGGTAATGTTTGTCTTACCGCACCAAAGATTGTTACCTTCATGGATATGGTTGCATAATAATGCAATTGATTGTGAGTTCTCATGCAAATTGTGTTATTGAAAGTCTTTTGTTGAAAACTGATTGTCCTAAAGTGTAAATGATTGTCGTTTCGAGACAACGAATTTTATTTCAACCAAAATGAAAATACATTTACAGTCAATGAGTGTCAAATGAAGGTATTGTTTATCTTTTGATGACTTTGAATGTTAATACATATGTAAATGTTATTCTTGAACGTTCCTTACGCTCAAATGAAGGTCATATTGGTGTTAATGAGAGTTTATTCACCATAAAGAAAGAAATTTGGACACAAATGAATGTTTATTTTCTGTAAATGAACAGCAAAAGGTGTATATGTACTGATCCGTTAATAAGGAATTATGGCTGACGATAAAAAATGTCGGTGCCTTCGATCGGTAGAGCATATTTTTTTGATATTTGCAGGTAAACGGGTAGACTTGAAAAACAACTACAATCGATTTTTGACACATCTACGAAAGCTGATTAAACTATCATTTACATAGCGTCTACCAACGACACCTGATCTTGAAGGTATTGACCAAGCGTTTACGCAATATTCGTGTCCTTTGAATGAAATTCTTACCGAATTTTCTAAATGGAAGAAGGGAGTCGACAATTCTTGTAATAACCATTGCCCCGACGTTAGCGAGTGGGCGAGAATACTAGTTCTGCAATTTACGTTGGTGCAAAAAATTGCGTTTTGTTTCTGCGACAGTTTATATGTACTGATCGGTTAATAAGGAACTATGGCTGACGATAAAAATTTCGGTACCTTGCATCGGTAGCGCATATTTTTTTTATATTTGCAGGTAAACGAGTAGATTTAAAAAACAAATACAATCTATTTTTTACACATCTACGAATGTTGATTAAACTACCATTTACATATATAGCCTCTACAATTTAAACCTACTCACTGGCGTTTTTGGTAACCAGACGCTAACTCTATTCAGCCTCGGGACTTCTCAGGTGACCATCAACTTTACACGAATGAAAATATCGAAGCAATGGACTCCAAACTTGGTCACATTTTTGATCTTTATCTGGGAACAACTTGGTGCAAGTTGGTAGGATAGCTTAAGGAACTTGATCTTGTCGGGGAAACCTTATTTTGACTGGCATGTTTGTCATTTTTTGCATTTTCCTGTTTTTAATGAAAAAATTGTACTTTTGTTGCGGTAACAGTTACTTTTAATGACAACTCAAGCTTTTTTCGTAATGCCATGATTTGATTGGCTATCCTGAATTCTCGAGAAAAGTTTGTCAACAGTGATAAGACAGCTCTAGAAAGCTTGGATTACTCCATTGTTAGTCAAATAAAACGTTCTTTTTTAAGTCACTTCCGTTCGTCGGGTTTGTTTGCCTTCTGCATAGGTCGTTTGTAAACATCAACATGCTACGACATATTTTGTATCTTACTTAACAGTCGCGAGAACGTTTGCACGAAGCAGTTCCTGTTGTCAACTTATCCCTTGCTCGTTGTTTCTGGGAAAGTTAGAAAACTCTGTTGACTTTGTTGCTTTCTAAAGTTAGTCAATGAAATTTTGCACCTCCTTTTGCATAATGAGCTTGGGGCCAGGCAATGGCGGAGTTAAAAAAAGAAACACGGAAATGAAACAACTGTTATGGTTGGTCTTCCACGGCTGCTAGCCATATTTTGTTTAAATAGACCATTTTCGTATTCTCAGTCTTCTCGATATTGGACCGGAACTAACTTACAACTGAGGCCAATGCGGGGAGTCTTTTCAAATGCAAATGATCTCTTTTTGACCAGTCCAAAACCGAGAATACAAAAATGGTCTAATAGACCATTTTCGTATTCTCCGTAAAGACACCAGTATAATGTAATGCATTCAATACATTTTACGGTTCTTCTGATCTACAGTATTTGTTTACGTTAAGAAGATGATAGAAAAGCTTGATTAAGAGGAATTTCTCTTCTCAAGTGGAATACCCCATTGCCGTAGTACTCACGTCCGCGATCAAAATTTAAAGTTATGTCTTGTTATGGCTCTCGTTTTATTGTTTATGTTAATGTTGTTGTACATGTGTGTCCGGTAATAAAGTGGTGCAATGAGCGTTTGTCAGTTTACAAGGACATCCGTTGACTTTTCTTTGGATCCGTCTCCGGCAGGTGTCAGGTATATTTTTTATCTACTACGTATATAGTTTCAACCGATACGAAATTTTTAAATTCCCTCCGAGTACAACCTTAATCATAACCATTACAATTTTCTCAAATGTGATTGGTGCATAATTAATATAAACTGCTGTATTTTGCACTAATTAACCTGCAAAGTTGTAATCGGACAGTTGGCTGTAATCGGACAGTTGTGGTCTCAGCTAAATCCACCAGTCACCACATTGATTACAATCACTATAGCAACAACAACTTACCCTTCAAACTGTAATTGTTTTTCAAGCTATTTTTCATATAAAAAGCCTTTTTCAGGTGAAAGTTTTTGTTTTTTTAGGAATTTGTAATGGTTATGACTAATTGTCAGCAGAACATCGTGTCGTCCAAATCTTTTCGTAATCATACTCGTGATTAACAAATCGGACTCCCTCTTCCCGGTCTTCCGATTTTGTTAATCACTCGTACGATTACAGACCGAATTGCACTTTACTCGGTCCTAATATATTAGATAGAGTTGATGTGACTGAGCTCTTCAGACGAAATAACTGAGACGGGAATTCGTAATTTAAGCCGCCCCTAAATGAAATGAAATTCTTCGTTCCAGATTAAATTTATGTTGCTGCCACATGGGTGGACTAGTACTCTTCGTGTGTAAACAATGTTGACAGTGGTCGTCAGGAAAGCTAATCAGATACCGTAAATTGTTTTTACTTCATGACGAATTGCTACGTTTGACTGCTGTAACAATACCTCAGTGCGCTGGTCGAGTCTTTCATTTTGATTTGAAGAAACAAGCGCTCGATCCTTTTAATACGTTCCTGTTGAAAATGACTACAGAATTTTCAGTTTTCAAGAAAAGCTCCTGTTAGCACGTTACCTTTAAGAGGCTGTCTCTGTAAGAACCGACCACTGATTTTACTTCGAAAATTCGATTCTTCTCATAAGCTGGGATTTCAAAGCCCTTACCTAGTCAATCACTAGAATGAGTTTTATTTCATTAAAAATTCCAATTGAAGTTTTCTAGGATTGACTGAAGTTCGGTCCGCTCGACACAAGTTTCATGCCCGCCGAAACTGGAAAAATAGCACATATTGCCGGCGCTCTAAAAAAAATAATATTCGCTCAAAAGTCCCAATTCTTTTTCTCAACTATAGATATATCATAGCAGTTTGTTTAGCCATGTTGCAATTGAAAACCTAGTGGACAGACCAATTTAATTATTGTTTTAACTTAAGGGACATTTATACTTTCTATTCATATAGTTCAGCAGTTTTAAACAGGTGCCACATTTTTAAAACGTGCCTTCAAAGTAGAGCTATTTTCGCGTTTGGTTCAAAACTCGATTTAACGGGTAGAAAATCTTCTTTTAACCGTTGAAGGAACAACATTGAATTATAATTGCAACATGGCTAAACAAACTGCTATGATATATCTATAGTTGAAAAAAAGAATTGGGACTTTTGAGCGAATATTATTTTTTTTTTAGAGCGCCGGCAATATGTGCTATTTTTCCAGTTTCGGCGGGCATGAAACTTGTGTCGAGCGGACCGAACTCCAATCAATCCTAGAAGACTTCAGTTCGAATTTTTAATGAAATAAAACTCATTTTAGTGATTGACTAGGTAAGGGCTTCGAAATCCCAGCTTATGAGAAGAATCGAATTTTCGAAGTAAAATCAGTGGTCGGTTCTTACAGAGACAGCCTCTTAATTGATGAAAATTCAACAGGTTTTGTTTTAATACGTAAGTTAAAAAAGCCTAGTCTGTTTTTAGGTTTAAAGTTTTCTAACGGTTGTTAAAAATCAATTTCCCATTTATGAACGACGTTTACAGAGTTCCCTCACCTTTGAATTTAACTAACCTATTTTAGACATATTCAAAAAATAATGATCACCAACTTCTTTTCTTATGATTCAACATTGATTCAAACAATTGTTTGCGACACATCAAGTGTCTATTTCTGTGCCTTTTTGAATGCATCGCAACCACTTTTTGGCAGGATACTGTTCACAAATTTGTAGTTCTTCAGGGAAAAGTTGGGATATTTTTTTATGATATTGTGTTAACTTTCTCCTGATAAATTCAGTTTCATGGTCGATATCTTCCCTTGCCTGTTTTAATACAAACAATCAGTCTTCTATAGGAATACATATTTATTGTGATTAGTATGTTTCGTTTTCAGATATAAACTCATTTGATCAGAAATTCCGACCACACGTAGTGAGGTCGCTAAATTATGTTTAAACGTCACTGAGATGAAATCCAGCATCGTTGTTAACTCTTGGCGTCGTAGGGCCTACATGTATTGTTTCCAACTCGCCTCATAATTCTTTCGTCTGTTGGAGTCCCCACTGCTGCAGAGGTCTGAAGAACTGTGCATGTAAGGAACCGTTTAAGAGACGACTTCAAGTTTTCTCCGTAGATTCCGTACAGTATTGGATCCAACGCCGTGTTCACAAAAATTAAAAGTTGGGATGCTCTCCAGATGTACCCATCATCTGTGAGTTGAAAGTACAGCAGCAATCGTGTGATTATAAATGGTGACCAACATCCTACAAATGCTACTGTCACGGCCACTAGAGGTTTGGCTGCCTTTCGATGCCGTAATTTAGAGCACGCAGCTGAAGAACAGTTTTGCGCCGGAAAAACGCTAGAGCGTAACGTTACAAAGATGGACCTCTGAGCATAAATCATATAGATTAGAGGAACCAGGAAGAAGCAAATGGAATGGATGCTGTAACAGATCTGTCGTCCTAAATCTGTGAATCCAATGTTTGAGCAGGACACCCCACCTGTGCTATCTTCATGTGCTTGACTGGCATAAAGCAAGGGCGAAGCTGCAACAAGGCTAACAAACCACAAGCCCGCCAGCTTTCGATAGACGCCTTCTGGAGCTCTGGTTCTTGTACTGAATGGTTCAATCACAGCCTTGAGTCTTTCAAAGCTGATAACAACCAGAGTCATTATTGAGGCAGTGTAGCAAGCTTCGATTAGAAAACTTTGCAGCTTGCAAGTGACCTGACCGCCAAGCCAAGTCCATATGAAAGTTATGAAGTCTAATATGGACAGAAACGTGAATGTGAGGTCAGCGATGGCCAAGTTGGCGATGAACCATTTCAGTGAAGAGGCTTTTCTCTTTATTGCTCTGTAACAGATCGACAAAACCAAACAGTTTCCGACTGTTGACAACATGAACACCAGAAAGTAAAAGAAGACGAATGAGACGACTATCGCTCTTGGAAATCCATTGCTTGTTGCCATAACTCGCTTCTTCAGTTTAACATGTGTTTTCAAACCTTGTCGACGATAACTTTCCTTTGTTTTCCTGGAATACCTGTATACACTAATCAGTGTCTAACCAAGTCACGTCAGTTTCTGGTCAGCTTGTTCAAAGGCTATCTCTGGCGAAAGCAAACATTTAAATAAAACATGAGAACAGCAAGTGCAGCATCAAGCTGCAGTACTAATTTTGACGAATATAACTGGGTTCAACCTCATTGTGGCCAAAGAATACATATTGTGCAAAATTGTCTGATAATTACGAACCATAAATTTCTCCTTTAGAAAGACTGGTCATTGAGATTTACATACATGATATAGCAGGTCAATTACAGGCAACTTATAAAGTTGAGGTAGACCTGCGAAATTATCAAACAAAACAAAACGTGAAGTAAAATTTCATCCAATTTGATTGTTATTTTATTGGTTCATAATTTTCAAAGAAAACACTCCACATGCAAATTTAGGTTCAATGGGGAGTGTTTGCTATCTTTGTTTTCCTGTTTTTTTTCCTCTGTTTCTCAGGCATACAGCTGTTTAACAGTCAGATTTTACTTTGCTTATGTCACTTCTGAGAGTTAGAAAGAGTGTGTTTTCCTGCAATTCTTAAAAAAAAGGAAACAGGGATTCCAAATTTTTATTTCTTGGTAAAATATATCAAAAAATAAATTGTTTTCACGAACACTCCAGGTATTGTTTGCAATTTTCTTCCGGCTTAATTTCAAGATGATTTAAAGTTTTGGTTGGGTATAGAAGAGAGTAAATAAAGAGCACTTTAAAGAAGACAAGCGTGCTATTTACACCCTATAGTCAGTTTACCCAGATCATTTATCTTGATTGAAGATCACATAAAAAATCATGTGAGACTTCGATTACGTGTTCATTAGTATTCCGTGCTCGTATGATAGTTCGTCTTCTTGCCCAATTGGCAATCGGAAGAATAAATTTTCGTGTTAGAAAAAATAGAGAAATATCTTTATTAGACCGTGTTTAATTCTTTTCTTTTAAAGATGGCATCATCAGGGTTACTCAATAAAAAATTGATTTGAAACTGCTCAAAATATACGACTTTTGTTGGGCTAAATGGAGTGATATCAATGAAACTGAAAAGATCAATTACCGATTTTCTCTTGACGTGACTCCTGAAAAGCCTGATTTTTTTCCTCTTGACAGCAGAAAAATGAGTTGATCGTGCTTTCGTAGCTCTTTATTGCAGCCTACATCAGGACATACATGTACGTTGTAAAAAATGACAGTTTGTGTATTTTCCTATCACGATCTTCTTTTCCCTTGCTATACTATTCTGCAGTGTTGTTCTGTCCGTAACGTTTGTTTATGAGTTGAAACTTGTCTTTGTGTTGTCTTTTTCCTACACTTCTTCACTCTTGGGTTCGTTGCCGTTTTGTCGGTTGACTCGTTATTTTTTTTCTTGTTCTTAATTCGTTTCTTCGTTCGCTGGTTGGTATGTTCTAGTTCCTTAGACCCTTTCAAATCCAATTTGCACATGTAATTCTTCTAGTTTTTGTGACAGTTTCGTCTTTTAAGCCAGTCTGTACTTATCTGTACTGGTGAAATTCTAGACTCACCAGATCATTATGCCCAATTTAATTAAAACAACAAATCCAGTCCGGGGTATCCTGGTTGTGTGTCTTTTCTCAGTCGTTTGCCCACCGTGTTCCGCAATAAAGCCGGTTGCGAATAAATATTTCAAAGGGAAATTTCACCAGAAAAAACTGTTAATATTCACCATCACATGATAACATATCGGTTCAACATATACCAACACATTTCGTTTCTCCTTTATTGTTTAAATTTGTAAACCACAGTGGTGTTCAATTCGCTAATAGGTGTGAGGAAAAGGATTCTGGTACTTGTAGTCAGTTGACGCCATCATGCAAATCGCCTCCTGATAGTGAATCCTGTGCAAATAGACAAAGTTTACGCCACTTTTTACGTACTTTAATTAGCCTTTACCTTTATAATATAGCTGAAAACAAATATGAAAATAAATTGCAATTTTTATTCTGATACAGTCTGATGACTTGATGATTATAACCGTTAAAAATAGAGACAGATATATATTTTTTGTTGTTTTTAATAGAATCCTTTGACCGGGAATGAAGCATACTTCACCAACGATATGCTTTTAAATTTTGACCTTATAGGAAAGCTCCGTTCTAAGTCAACCTGCTACTTTGTAAATGCAAGTTAGGACGAGAAATGCGCAGTAATGAATGGCAGGGTATTCTGCAGTTAAGCCACAAGTAGTAAGTTCTTGATTTACTAATTTAAAGATTTTAAGACGGAATCCACCAGAAGTTCGAGTAACAAGTGGACAAAAACCTAGTACCAAGATTATTTACTTCGCATTGCAAACTTCTGTACGACTGTTTTAAATATCTTCCCAAAACAAAAAATTCATTTCTAGCGACACCAAACGTCGAAAACGAATCTTGAACTTCATAGCAAACACTTGAAAGTACTGGTGAAATGAACTGATGATGAAATTGTGCCTGTGTTTGCACAAGTTCTCTGAACTTTGAAATTTATTTTCTCTCATTCCCATGGGAAATTGTTTTCGATGTTATTTCAGGCAATTATTTATGTATTTAGCTTTAAGAAAATGTGAAAATAGCTGTAAAATACTTTAAATTATTCTGGTACCAGATTTTTGTCCACAAACCTGAAATTGTTCGATTTTCTATCGGATTTCGTCTTAAATATTATTGTTACTGGAGAAAACTTCTATCGGTAAATACTGGCTTCTGATTGGTTAGAAGTGGATTAATTTATCCCAAATTGCACAGGGGACCCGAACGCTTTATCAACAATAAAAATAAATGTAGTTATTTACCTGTGTCCCTGTGTCTTTTTGAGTCGTTTAGAAGGGATTTGAATGAAGCGAAGGCAGTTTACATTTCCGAATATTAGGGACTTTAAGATACGATACGTCGAGGTGCTACTACGACTACTTTGGCCGTGAGGGACTAGGCTGACAACGGTGTTTTACCCGCCAAACTCAACTGATTAAGATTTTGCTGTACGGCAACGGTATGTGCAGTCTCTACGTGTCTTTACAAAAATGACTATATTCAAGGAAACCAGAGATTATTCTACTTTCATATGAAAAAGGCTTGATTAATGACAATGATTTCCTTCTCCTGTAACCGTCTTACACCTCCCAGAACTCAGATTTGCCTTTAAGAACTTGATAGAACCGCCTGTAATTCCAACCACAAAACAAATATAAATTCTCATGTAAAAAAGCTCGATTTCAACACGGACAGGTTGTTCGTACAACGATTACGTGATAAGCCCGAAAATACAAAACTTTCGATTATAATAAAATACATTTTGAACAGTAATAAACAATTATATCTCAGATTAGAACATACGAAGCTTTCTTATCTACGGCTATTCGGCCCGACACTAATATGACTGAATTGTTTCCTGTACGAATGACAAAGAAACAATGATCTAAGTTAGAACTGATTTTTATGATTGAGAACTTTATCTTCAAACTAGGCTGTTCAAACAGTGATAAAAAGCGTTAAAATGAGATGTGAACAGCGGGCTTGTATGCACGTAGTGAAGAGTAGGTGAAACCAGGCACTTTCCCGTAGTAGAAAGCAAGGCTAAGGCGGGAAAGCCGTACTGGTACGCGCGTCATGCCGTCACCGGAAGCGATCTTCACTATCTGCTGCCGTATAACCTGCGTAGCAGGCGTATAAAGGGGATGGGGTGGAGGAGGGGAAGAGATTTCGAGGACATTTCCACTCCGTTTTTTTCCCCGAATTCTGTTCCTTCTCCCCCACCCCCCCCCCCCCCCCCCACCCCTCCACTTTATACGCCTGCTACGCAGGCTAGCCGCCGTACTACTGCCTAACCGCACCATATTATCTCGTCAGCCGCTTTGTAATTATGACGCTCCGATTACGTCTCAGGTTTCGAGTAACGCCGTCCCCGCCACGATCGCTTTGCTCTCCGAATTCTTCTGTTTCGCGCTCGCCAAAATTTTTTTCCGCCCTCGCCGGGAGCCTGTTCGCAGGCTAGTAACGTTGTTAACTATTAACTCTCATCGGGGGAGAAATTCTCAGGTTTCATAACGGCCGTTTCTCGAAAATCCGTAGCACCTGGAAATCCTTAGCAAACTCTAAAGGCTTATGATTACAGAGCGGTTTCATTCACATCCTCTTAACATGATACGAACAGAGGGTACCTTCAAACAAGAAGTTTCAGGTGTATATATCCACCCCTCTGTTTTTAGATACACATTAACTTAGACATGTAAAAATGGCTTTGCAGTCCCGAAAAGTTTCCGGCGCTTTCGAGAAACGGGCCCGTGGCCGCAAATTCAGATCTAGAGAAAATGTATCAAGTTCATTATGGATAAAATTGTGTAAATATCAGTTCGGCGATGCACCATTTGTACGCATTCGAAGGTCCTCGTCTTTTTAACGCTCTGTAGCAGACATAAAGATCAAAAGAGTTCCCCACTCAGTGTTGATTACAAGAAAATCATGGAGTAAAAACATGAAACATACTTACATTATATAATCCTCTCCGTGTCTAAGTTGCACATAAGGCCGTAACGTTTCTCTGTGTATCATGCGGTTTTTTTACATGGCAGGGTCGCAGGTACTGCGCACAACGCACCTCCTTTTTTATCCTGAGCTAGGGACCAGGCTATGGAGAAGTTAAAAACATAAAACACGGAAATGAAACAACTATTATGGTTGGTCTACCACGGCTGCTTGCCATATTTTGTTTCAATTCCCTTAAAGAAACCAGTGTAATCCAATGAATTTAATTCATTTTTACGGTTCTTCTGATCTACAGTATATTTGTTTACGTTTAGAAGGAAGGATGATAAGCATTCGTTTATTTGCTTTAAAGCACCGCCTCAAAATTTGCATAATAAAACGAACAGCGGCCATTAATTTTTTGACTGAGACAGATCACAGTTAAATTAAACGCAAAAAAGAGACAGCGAAGGTGAACAAATTATTACCAGCAACTATCTTGATTAAGAGGAATTACTCTACTCAAGTGGGATGCCCCATTGCTGTAGTAGTCACGTCCGCGATCAAAATTATGTCTTGTTATAGTTCTCGTTTTATTGTTTATGTTAATGCTGTTGTACATGTGTCTCCGGTGATAAAGTGGTGCAATGAGCGTTTGTCAGTTTACAGGAACATCCGTTGACTTTTCTTTGGATCCGTCTCCGGCAGGTGTCAGGTATTTTTTCTATGTACTACAAGTATAGTTTCAACCGATACGTAATTTTCTTTAAATTCCTTCCGATTACAACCTTTATTATACATTGAACTCACTATCTCTTTTCTGATTGGCCGAAAGGGTACAGTGAGCTTTCGAAATCAGCGCCTGTGACGTCATCCAGCTGCAGATTATACAATAATCATGTCAAGGTCACGGGTAATCATGTCATGTATGACCGCGGTGCATGATTTCTAAGGGTAATCATGTCACGTTCGCGCGCTTTGTGTTGCTTGCCGTCAGTGAAGAAGCAAAAACATGACTTCAGTTTCATTGTTTTTTTCGTTCAAAATATAATAAAATTATTATTAGATTCGTAAGGGTTATCAGCCTCAGCCTCCGACTTCGGCATCGGTTCAGTAGTCATATAATCAATTCATTATTGTATTCCTGAAACGACTAGCGGGTTCAGTATTCAAATAATCAATTCATCAATGTATTCTTGAGGGGTACACTTCAATTGGTTTGACTGTAATCATTCGTACGATTACAGACCGAACTGGACTCCACTCGATCCTATTACCATGCTATTTGAAAAAAAAAATTATCGGAATAATGCTTTTTTCAAAAACATTTAGTCATTTTTGTTTCGTTTCCTCAGAAACGAAACGGTATTGTTTCCAGTTCAGGGGTGAACTATTTACATAGTGATTTGTAATATCCAATCAGAGTAAAGTTCGTAATTGTTAATGTAAATACGGCGGCAAAATGTCGGCCAAAACTCGGTGTATCGCAACAAAATATGTCATTTGCAACATTTCAGTGAAACTCTCGTTTCTTGGTATTACCATACACAAGAAAACTGCGAACTGGACTTGATAGTGATAGTGAAAAAGAAATATATTTTCGAAGTAGAGACACCGCCACACCACGCAATTTATCCATCAATGCGATATTTCAAGCCGATGGAAGCAGTTAGTTTTGTTTAGTTCCGCAAAGAAATGGTACTGTTTTCCGTTTCAGAGTGATTTATTGACATAGTGAGTATGAATGTTATCAGGGTAAACGCTTGTAATTCACAACGTTTACATGTTCAGCGAAAATAACTTCTCGAAACTAAATTTTATTTCGTGACACGGCAAGAAAAGGAAATTAAAATGTCATGCAGGTCACGGTAGAAATAATTGGCGACTTAAATGTTCCTAAGTCTTACTGAAACGATGTATTCTAGAGAATCGAAGATATCTGTTTCCGTGCTTGATTTAAATGTGATTAAGATCACAACTACGGCGACATAATTTGGTCAATCAGAACACTTGTCATGAATAACAATCCCGCCCCTTTTCTGTGGCTGTTTACGGGAAAAGAACACGCACTTGGAGCGTTTGGACGATACTACAGATGCGATATATTGTGGAAGGTAACTAGTTCATCATATTGTAATTTAATTAACTTTATTATATTGCAAAATAGGCACAATATGGCTTTTTTATGAGGTTTTCTTCATATCGTAAGTGTCGACATTTTCCAGATTTAGTTGAATTTCTCGAATTTTCCGCCACAATTCCAGTAGCTTTACTTCTTAGAGCGCGCTTTTAAAAATAAGAAAATTTGTATTTCGACATACCGCGGCATTTCAAGAGCTGGTTTCCATGAAAACACCGATAGCATTTGTATTTTAGCTTCATAATATTCAAGCAAAAGTGGAGGAATAATTGCACAACTGTCGTCACACATGAGGCGTCCTTTTTGAAAAGAAAAATATACTGCGTCACTGACAACGAAACGTAGAGTGCCGCATCCATTCGAATCAAGGACTGTCTGGCACAGAAATGGAAAAATTATGCGTCAAATGCTTTTGCCTGTTAGCTTTATTTAGCCTCACACACAATACTTTGAATTTCTGAAAAATTTGGCGGGGCTGTGCGGTCCGCTTACCAAAGTACTTACCCTATTTAAGACCAAAGTCTTCGATTTCTCTAACCATTGCCTGACCCTTAAATTAATACCCTGTTTCAGACCTGCCGTAGTTCTCTAGTTCAGATGTTAAAGGTATTGTGAATGGCTTTAGTTGCTGGTCTTATCGATAATGACGAAAAAAGTAGCTTCTAAGAAACATACCTAATTCAAGACTAGAGTGCAAAAACTATACCCAGTTTGAGCCCAAAATGATCAAAATCGATACTCTACTTCTGACTAAAATGTCGTGAAAAAACATCTCACTCTGACGCCGGACATACCTATATAGCCGATATAAGGGACCCCCTTATCTAGGGTAGAGTCAAAGTGAAGTATCACAAGTAAATACATTTCGAAGCGCGTTGACTGTAATAACTGCTACATGTGTAGTCAACTTAAATTAATTAGCCCTTTCTCTTTTACACTAGGTTTAGTACTAAACCTCACCTGGACGAAAAACCCCAGGCTCTGGCAACTGAGCAGATCAGTGCGGTGCAAAGCGGCGCATTAACACATATCCCCTCACCCCCGGCCTTTCTCAGCCTTTGCATACCTTTCCGGAAACGAAACGCTACTTCTTTCTGAGAAATGGCTTCTTGTTGTTTTAGTTTTTACCACCGTACAACTCCGAAAGTAACGATCGTCGTTACTTTCGATAGGGCGGCCTTTGGGGCTCGCTACTCTCGGGGAGCCAAATATATTACATAGTTGGTGTGACTGAGCTCTTCAATAAAAGACGGGAATTCGTAAAAGCCGCCCTTAAAAGACGAGCTGAAATTCTTCGCCGGTTCCA
The DNA here is from genome assembly GCF_042242905.1 of Orbicella faveolata. NCBI lineage: Eukaryota > Metazoa > Cnidaria > Anthozoa > Scleractinia > Merulinidae > Orbicella > Orbicella faveolata. The sequence continues at coordinate 16,341,720 of NW_028301536.1, read as the reverse complement.
GTTTAAATTTATGTTGCTGCCACATCGGGGGACTCTTCCTGTGTAAACAGTGTTCTCAGTGATCGTCAGGAAAGCTAATCAGATAACGTAAATTGTTTTTACTTCATGACGAATTGCTACGTTTGTCTCCTTTAACAATATCTCAGTGCGCTGGTCGAGTCTTTCATTTTGATTTGAAGAAACAAATTTCCAGCATAGAGCGGGGATTTGACATTTTACAATATTTTGTTGTCAAATTCCCTTACCGCGGGCAAACGTTTCCACTCAAATTTACACGAAACTCCCCACCATGGGCAGCGCTTTTTGATGAAATCAGTGTCCTCTGGTCTCGCCCAAGAAAGATTGCAAAAAATGCTTTGCAACACAACCCTGTAATGTTTTGCGTAAACAAAACAATTACAGTGAGCCCCGCCTTACGGTCACCTCGTTGATATGGTCACCCGCTTAAGCGGCCTCTCAAAACATTTATTTTCACCCTTCCGATGTCAATATTGCATAAAATGAATGAATTTTCAATTTTTTGAAATTGCTTTTGCATTCCGGATGCCTATTAAAGAACAGTTGTTTAGAAGTGCAATCAGTGTAATATATCTGTTAAGACGTCACCCAATTCAAATATGTCATGAAATTTGATCCTACCCCGCTAATACGGCCAAATTTTTGTGTCACATTGGTGACCGTATAAACGGGGTTCCACTGTACATATCTTCTCAACTCAAGTGTCATTCTTCAGAGAATCTTAATAATAATAAATCTTAATAAAAGCGTTAACTATATGTCTACAATAATTAATGCATCTCTAGTTCATGCCTACAAAATTTATTCTAGCTCCGTCTCCCCTGGTAGTCAGTTCAAGTTTGTTGCCTTTATATTTCGTTCTTTTTTATATTTACAAATGGTAGTGGGTAAATTTATTTCCTTAAATGTAAGAGGCATCAGCAACTTTCGTAAAAGAAGAACAATATTTACATGATGTAGAAAGCAGAAAGCGGATGTTATTTTTCTTCAGGAAACACATTCCACGAAAGATAATGAGTTATTGTGGAAAAGGGAATGGCACGCTCCCTTCTTTTGTTCACTTGAGGCTAATAACTCTCGTGGGATTGCAATTTTAATACGGAATAACTTTGATTGCTCCGTTGAAGAAATAGTCGCGGACACAGATGGTCGTTATATTATACTCAAAGTTCTGTTGAAAGGTAAACGAGCTATCTTAGTTAACATATACGGTCCAAATCGTGATAACAAAGTGGGCAAAGTGTAATCAACGCCATAGAACGTCTACAATGGGAACTTGATCTGCATGATATTTGGCGTATTAAAAATCCCACAGAGCGTAGTTTTACGTGGAGTCAACCAGATCGGTTTTGTCTAGATTAGATTACTGGCTTATCTCGAACTCGGTATCAGATAATGTTTGTGATGTCGATATCATACCATCTATTAAAACAGATAACTCGGCAATCAAAATAGAATTTAAGGATGTTAGTGATGGTGTTAAGGGCCGACTATGGAAATTAAAATGCTCTTTATGAAGAGATGAAGTGTACGTTGACGAAATATATCGTATGATCCTACCTGGATACATGAAGGTAGAATAGACCTGTCTGATCCCCGCTCAGTACGGGACTGAGTTAAATATAGCGTTAAGAAGCATTCTAGAAAATACTCTATGAATAAATACAAGCAAAGACGAAGAGAAGGGCAACAACTAAACGAACAATTTCAGAACGCTCATTTAGTTTTTCAAAATGATCCATCCCAGGAAAATTTGGTGACTTTAAATGTCCTGAAAGAAAGAATGGAAAAAATGTACGAAGAAAAAGTGGAAGGTATAATTGTAAGATCCAGAGCACGCTGGCATGAACATAGAGAAAAGAACTCTAGATATTTTCTTAACTTGGAGAAACGAAATCATGTTAAGAAACACGTTCGGAAACTTCGACTGAGTGGCGTTATTACTTCAGACCCTTTCGAAATTTTACATGCTGAAAAGGAGTTCTACGAAGGTCTGTATAAATCTCACTGTGTTTATGCACAACAAATGCAAGCCTCCTTTAATTATGACGATCTTCTAATACTAAAACTTTCAGGAGATTATAGACAGTTTGGTGAAGGAGTTATTAACTTAGATGAATGCGCGAAGGTCTTGAATTCTTTTACTTTAAGACTCCTGGGAACGATGGATTGCCAATAAAATTGTATCGAACTTTCTGGAACTCGGTTGGAGAACTTTTAGTGGAATCTTTCAATGAGTCTTTTATAAAAGGAGAAGTGAGTACATCGCAGCGACAGGCCGTAATTACACTGATTGAGAAAAAAGATCAAGACCGTTGTGATCTTAAAAACTGGCGACTAATTTCCCTGCTAAATTTTGATGCAAAAATTGTTATTGAAAGTTATTGCTGAAAGACTGAAGCGTGTGCTGCCGGATTTAATACACGAGAATCAGTCAGGATACATCCCAGGTTGAAATCTTTGTGACAATATTCGCTCAATCATTGGCATAATGGAATATCCAAAAGATAACAACAAACCCGGTATTTTATTTTTCATTGACTTTGAAAAAGCTTTTGATAGCTTAGAATGGGACTTTCTTAATAAATGTCCAGAACTATTTAATTTTGTACCAGATTTTATAAGATGGGTTAATATTTTCTATAAAAATATTCAAAGCTGCGTCATAAATAATGGTCTGTGCTCCCACTATTTTAAGATAGAGCGTTGAGTCAGACAAGGAGACCCGGTCTCTCCTTACTGTCGAGTTATTTGGGCTTACGATAGTCTTCAGTGAACAACACGTGTTTACTTCAAGACGCCATCTTTAATAACTAACATGCATCTCGCACGTAACTAACTTGAACAATACTTCATGTAAGCTAACACAACATCTGCCCCCCATTGTTCAAAAGTATCTAGGGAACGAACTGAGCATGAGAAGACTGACAAACAATACGGAATCTTATAACACAGCATCATCTCAAACTAAACCTAGATTCTCTCTAACTTTCAGCGATGGTTTTATAATTCTCTTAGGCCTAGTAGCAAGAATGGGTGTTACAGGGGGTACTTGAATGTCTCCCTTTGTAACGGGAATGTCCTTCCGAACAGGTGTTGCCGCTTTGTCCTCTGCGGGAACCTGGTTCACCATTGGTGTCGGTCGCTCATGTTGCTCCTGCTGATTTGGCAGTGGAGTAAAGTGAATACGGTTTCTTCTTATCCTGCTGGTCGGTGTTTCAACTTTATACGACCGAGGTGTTGATGCTGCTTCAATGACTTTTCCTGACCGCTGAAGGTCCTCGACGAAAACTTCAGTACCCGGTCCAATTGAAGGCAAGGGCTTGGCTTTGTGCGTGGTGTTGAACACTGTTTCCTGCTTCAATTTGCTCATGCTTTCTCGTGCACGCAGGTTATCCAAGTCAGGCCACTGTGGGTTCAGCTGGGTGTGGAATAACGGAACGCTGTTCCTAATCTGCCTTACCATCAGCAACTGGGCGGGAGAGAACTTGCATGCTAGTGGTGTTGAGCGATAGGCTAGTAATGCTTTAGCAGGGTCTTTTTCCTTTGTTAGAAGATTTTTCACAGTTCTAACTCCACGCTCAACTTCTCCATTTGCTTGGGGAAATCGAGGACTACTTGTGCTATGCTTGAATCCCCATTCCTTAGCAAAGTAAGAGAATTCTGCACTGTCAAACTGAGGACCATTGTCAGATCGCACTTGTTCTGGGATCCCATGTCTTGCAAATATCGGCTTAAGTGCTCTAATGACCTCACTTGACTTTGTAGTCTTCTGCATGGCTGCTACTTCCACGTATCTTGAGAAGTAGTCTATAACAATAAGGTAGTCAACACCTTTCAGCTCGAAGAGGTCTGTGGCTACGATTTGCCAGGGACGGTCAGGTAAGGGTGTCGTGATAAGCGGTTCAGGCTTGCTGTCCCTTTGAAGAGCGCAAACTCTGCATTGTTGCACCAGATCCTGGATTTCTAGGCTGAGTCCTGGCCACCAGAGAGAGTTTTTGGCCCGCTCACGACACTTAGTGATTCCCTGGTGTCCTTCGTGGATCTTATCCAGTATCTCAAGGCGCATGGAAGAAGGGATCACGATCCTGGATGCTTTGAGCAGAATGTTCTGCACCACAGACAGTTCACCCCTGCTTGACCAATAAGGTTTCATTGCATCGTTTAATGAATACTTGTCAGGCCATCCCTCACAGCAATACACTTTGATCTGCCTGCAGACAGGATCCTCCTCCTGTGCTTCTATGATCTGCTGTAATCGTGCGTCTGAGGCAGGCAGTGATGAGATTACGCTTCCAATGTGTGCATGCATTTCGTCATCGTCAATTGTTGACTTCACTGTTTGGCTTCGGGGTTGGAGTCTTGAAAGCGCATCGGCTATGTACATCTTCTTTCCAGGAACATGCTTGATCTCCTTGAAGTGGAATCTCAACAGTCGCATTCTAAATCTTTGAATTCTTGGTGGAAGTTGATCCAGTGTGTGAGTACTCAGGAGTGGCACCAGGGCTTTATGGTCTGTTTCCGCGGAGATTGATTTTCCCACAATGTACTCCCAGGATCGTTCACATGCCCATGTGAGCGCTAGAGCTTCTTTTTCGATTTGTGCATATCTGGTTTCAGTGGGCGTCATCGCTCGCGATATGAATGAGACTGGTCGCCAGGAGTTGTCAGGTTGGAGTTGAAGAATTACCCCACCTAGGCCAAAGGATGAAGCATCAGCTGCCACTTTGGTTTCCTTGTTTGGATCGTACAGAGCCAGTACTGGAGCTCGTGTGAGGTCAGATTTGATCTGCTCAAATACTTTCTGTTGGTCACTTCCCCATGTCCATTGGTTCCCTTTGTGAAGAAGGTCTCTGATGCTCTTTGTCTTGTCAGCGAGGTACTCGGAAAACTTGCTTAGTTGGTTCACCATGCCAAGAAATGTCCTCACTTCTTGCACGTTCTGAGGTGGCGGTAGGTCTGCAATTGCTTGTAGCTTTTCAGGTTCTGCCTCAATTCCACTGAAGCTTATAACGTGTCCAAGGAACTTGACTCTGTCTGTGCTGAACTGGCATTTGTCTAGGTTGAGTGTCACGCCAGCTTCAACCAGACGCTTGAGTACTGCTTCTAACCTCTGATCGTGTTCAGTCTCATCTTTGCCATGGACTAAAACGTCATCTATGTTGCATTCCACGCCATCTAATCCCTGGAGGATCTGACTCATATTCCTCTGGAATTTCTCAGAACCAGAACTGATTCCGAAGGGCAACACATTGAAACAGAAACGGCCCCATGGAGTGATGAATGTTGTCAGTGGTCTTGATTCCCACGCTAGCTTTATCTGCCAGAATCCTGAGTTGGCGTCAAGTTTAGAGAACACTCTGGAACCTACCAATCTTCCGAGAGTTGTGTCTACTGCTGGAAGTGGATAGTTCTCCCTCTTGACGTACTCATTCAGCTTGCTCAGGTCGACGCAGACCCTGACCTTGCCATTGCTCTTCGGGGTCACCACCATGGGAGCGCACCAATCAGTGGGTTGGTCAACTCTGGATATGACTCCTGTCTCCAACATCCTGTCTAACTCTTCTTTTGTTTTCTGATACAAGGGGAAGGGTACTTTCCTTGGAACTGACACTTGGAAAGGTTTAGCATCCTCTTTGAGTGTGATACGGTAACTGTCCTTCATGACACCTAGTCCTTCGAACAACTTGGTGTATTTGTCTGCTACTTTACTCTTGTAGTCATCACTGCTCAGGCTGTCAAGTCCGCTTATCAGCTTTAGAAGTTCAGCTGGCTTTCTTCCTAGCAAAGGTCGCTCCAAATCTTCTATTACATACACTTACTCCTTAGCAATCTTATCTTGCACTTGCAACTCTGCTATGAAAGTTCCTAGACAGCTCAGTTTCTGTTTACATAGACCCATGAGTAGCCTGGTGGTCCTGCTAAGTGATGGAACTGGTTGCAAACTGTGATACAGACTAGGTGGAATTACTGTTACATCCGCACCGGTATCCCATTTAAATTCTGCTTGCAATCCATTCAATGAAGCTTTAGCTTTCCATGAATCTTCTGTACTTCTTTGGGCAGCAGATAGCTCAGTAAGTTCACCTAGGAAGAACTCTCCTTCTTCTTGCCTCCCAGGAAAATTCACTTCACCCACTCTCTTGTCTGATTGAGATCTGCAGGCCTTCGCCCAATGTCCTACTTTGGAGCACTTGTTACATTTCGATTCTCTGGCTGGACATAATCTCTTTGGGTGTAGTTGACCCATGCACCTTGAACATTGTGCTTCAGGAGTCTTCCCATTTTTAAACTTGGGTGGTTTCTTTTTCTTCTTCATATCTTCTTTAGAATCTTTTCCCTTTCCTTTGGACAAACGATCAACATGCGCTGGTGGTGGGTCAGATTTGGTTTCCTGTAGGAACGTTTGCTGCTTTTTAACTGTCTCCGACTGCCTGGTTTTTGTAGCGGAGCTCCGGCGGCCCGAAGGGCCGCCAAGCGGAGCCCCATACTCATATAGGAGAGAAAAGGAAACCCATGAGTTGATTTTCTCATGGTCATCATGGCTAGCGGTATTGCTCGTGGGCGCGTACGCACGACGGCGACGACGACGGAGTCGCGCAACATGGCCGCCATACTCCAAATAATAGGTTGACAGAGACATGCAGTCTTGGTTTACCGTGTACTTCTTTGATATTGGACATCCATGTTATGATCAATTGACACCTGTCAAAACAAGGTATCCGCTGACCAGTATCACGTGACCATATCGCGGGCTCAAGTTTACAACTTATCGAGGTCGCGTGTTTTTTTTAAGTTGACCGCTCACCAAGTGCTGGTTTTCGATTGGATTGCGGGCTCATCTCAGGTTAACCTGTTGAAAACAGGGCAGGATTGTTCGGAAGCCGGTTAACGCTAACCAAGGATTAAAAGGTAACCGAATTATAACTTTTTTTTCTATACAAATGTTTTTTGGCTGCTTTGTTTTGTGTATACAGTTATTATTAAAGCTCAAAACAGAAGGCCAAACAATATACAGAGAACCGCGCCGCAAAGCTACAAAACTGAAATCAAAATTCTACCTTTCTCCTGGGTTATTTGACTCTGAACAACGCGGCCCAGGAGCTACGCTTTTAGGCTGGCCTAAATCTATATATTAATTGCTTTCTCTCAAGTCAGCTTGGAATCCAGTTGCAGTTGTTCAGAGAGCTTCTTGTCTGTTATCCCTACCACGATTCTATCTCGGATGAGATCGTCTCTTAGTGTTCCAAATTCGCAGTATTCAGCAAGACAATACAAATCTGTTATGAAATTATCCACTGACTCACCATCTTGTTGAATAGATCAAAGTATTCACTTGGCTCTCGCCGTCCTTTTGGTCGAGTCCAGTCGCTTTTCGAAATCGTTCGAAACGCTTGATCCAACGGGACCATTTTCAGGTGGTGGAACTTGGTAACTCGCCATGGGTATTTGTTGAATAGAGTAGGCCAATTGATAGTGGCCTACAAGCCCGATAGTGATGTTTCGCTTATTAAACAAGTATAGGGATGGGGTCAATATCACGGCAGCTGTAATCTCAGTTCCAATCTCTTTCAACCAGACCGATGTTCGAAAATACCCCCACCACCCACCCACCACAAAATTTAAATAACCTTTCACCGGAGACAGAAAGATCATTTAAAAACACTACCCAAGGGCTAAGAATGACTATCAATCCCGACTCAATATCGTGTTTTCCCGAGCCCCCTTCCGCCGGCTTAACATTGATAGAGGCATAGCCGATACCTCCCCTTGTAGTAGAGTGCTTTTGATTACATTATCAAATTAAGGCTCGTAAATTTCACTTGACTATATACCATTGAATTTTGGTATCGCTTTTCTCGGTGGGGGACGGGGGACCAAAAGTAACTCTCCTTTTTCGAGATGTATTAGCCACCACTATTTGACTTTACTTTCAGGGGATCACCATTTTGGGGGATCGTAACTTCCGGAATTTTACGGCATTCGGTCTGCCATTTTTTGTGTTTATCCTGCGTAAAACCTACTAAAAAGTTCTCTTTTGGCAAGAGTTTAAGGTGGGGATCAACCTAAGAACACACCATTTTTTCGATTCAAACTTTTTTCATGATTTAGATTTAATTTTAAACAATGGCGAAGTATACATTTTTAGAAAGCTTAAAGACCAAAGATTATGAATATTTGTTTTGTACTTTAGAACTGTATTGCACCCTGACACAGGCTGATTGAATCTGCCAACTGCTGGGGAGTGCCAGGGCTTACTTGAGAAAAGATAACTCCTACACGAATTGATCAAAATAAATAATTTTTATATTTTTAAAAGACGACAAATAGCTTACTGTTTTAAGCTTAGAGATTTTTGAAAAGTTAAAAACACAAGAAATGATGACCAGTCAAATCTGATACAGAAAATCCAGCATAGATCAGCATACGTTTCAGTTCATAACTTCGACAAAATGCACGGGATGGAAAAGTGCTAAGCTTAAAACACAAAACTTACTTAGAACAACAAATCCTGAAAATATCAGCTCAATTGGACAAATCCTTCTCAAAATATCGTTTCTCAAAAGCAAAACTAATTCGTTTTGAAAAAACGAGTTTTGAACTTACGGTAGCAAAAATTTTTCTCAAAATAAAACTTTAATACCTAAGATTCAAATTCCAGTAAAAACCAAAAGTTTGATCTTTTACAGAATTTTTAGACGTACCCCCGCGTTAAGCCGAGTACCTAAAATGTCCCCCACTACAGTGTCCTGATATTTTCGCCTTCAATGTTAGATTCAGATTTCACATCGAGCCATCGTTGGTCCAGAGTGAATATTGACGGATCGTGACGATCCCACTCGGATGGTGACGACCCCACACCCAAATTAGTTTTTTTTATTTATTGCTTTTGTTTTCTTTTTTCTGGAATTTTTAACATTCTTGCAAGAGTCGTAACATCTTTTAGATCATTTTAAAATCCTGCATTATTTTGTTATATGTATCTTGTGACTGTTAGCGCAGGTGGTTTCCCACTCGCATGGAAAAAATCAAGAAATCTAAAATGCTGCATCTTAACGAAGACCAATCGGGAATTATGACGTCATTCCAATTCCGTATGACGACATCCTGTCAATGTTGTCGGCCGCATAGTAAAGCATGTTTGCAGGTAACAAACGCACCCAAATTAAATCATTGTGGCTTTAATATTCTTTGAGTTAAAAAAGCCTAGTCTGTTTTTAGGTTTAAATTTTTCTAGCAGTTGTTAAAAGTCGAGTTCCCTTTTATGAACGACGATTAGAAAGTTCCTTCACCTTTGAATTTACCTAACTTATGCTAGACATATTCGAACAATAATGATCAACTTCTTTTCTTATGATTCGATTGTTTGAGAGAAATTGCAGGCTACAAATTCGTAGTTCTTCAGGGGAAATTTGGGATATTTTTTATGATATTTTGTTAACTTTCTCCTGGTAAATTCAGTTTCATGGTGGATATCTTCACTTGCCTTTTATTAATACAAACAATCAGTCTTCTGTAAGAATACATATTGATTGTGGTCAGTGTGATTGAATTTACGGTTGTCAGCTTGTCTTCTTGTCTGTCTGAAAGTAAACATATATGCACGTAACACATACACCCAAGTTTAATCATCGTGGCTTTCAGAATATTCTTTGAGTTTAAAAAGCCTAGTCTGTTTTTGATTTTAAAGTTATCTATCGATTAATAAACGACATCTGTAAAATTCCTTTGCCTGTGAATTTAACCAACCTATGTTAGACATATTCAATATGATCATCTTCTTTTTCTAGAAATTAAATAAGTGTTCAAGAGACATCAAGTGTCTATTTTCACGGCTTAAAAAATGCATCGCAAACACGCTTCTGTTTCCAAATTTGTTTTTAATTTTTGGATGATTTCAACATCTTGTATTATTTTGTTATATTTATCTTGTTACTATTAGCGTGGTGGTTTTCCGCTCGCGTGAAAACATCGAGGAATCCAAACTGGCGGATCTTAAAGGTGGCCATTCAGGAATTAAGACGTCATCCCAAGTCCGTATGACGTCATCCTGTCTGTTGTCGGCCTCAAAATAAACAATTTTGCTCGAAACCGATACACCCCAAGTTTATTCATTGTTGTCCCTTTTATGAACGACGGCTAGAAAGTTGTTTCACCTGTGAATTTGGACATATCCAAACAATTACGATCAACTTCATTTTCTAGAAATAATTGTTTGAGAGACATCAAGTGTCTATTTCCGTGGCTTAAAGAATGCATCGCAACCACGCTTTGGCAGGCCACTGTTCCAAAATTTAGAACTCAGAAGAAATTTGGGATTTTTTTATGATATTGTATTAACCTTCTTCTAGTATTTTCAGTTTCATGTCCAATATCTTACCGTCCTTTTTTAAACTCGTGGATACGCGAAGCGTAGAAACGTGTTTGTTGCGGGGACTCTGATATGCAAATGTGTCACTCGCTCACTCACTCAGGTGTAGACACTGCTCGTAATTAGTCGGCCCGAACAAAAGCGCCCGAGTCCGACGCCATGTTGAAATAGTAACCGCGCCCGAAGCCATATTGGAATAGTAACCGAGCCCGACGCCATATTGGAATAGTAACCGTGCAGTCAGTGCGAGCCTACTACTCAATGCGTGCATCGTGCCAGCCCGAATATTGATGATTTTGTAGCTTTTACACGACCATTAATATTAGGTGTTTCGCTAAATTGAAGTGGAGTTGACTTAGAATGTTCGAATTAGTACTATGGCCAACTTGAAGGCTGAATTTCAGGAGCATTTGAGTCGTCCAGGCGCTCAAAATGACCAGGAAATGTGCATTTGTTTGCTGGAAAGTGACCTGAAAAGCTAATGTGGTAAGCTTTGATGAGAATGTTTGGCTGATTAGATCTGCTGTGAGATCCAACGTTCAATCAAGGAGGACCTTCGTTCACCGCTTTACAGTTTAAACACTTAAGTTTTTCATGTTGAGTTGTCCATGTTCAACGGGCATCGAGTTAAGTTTAGATTAAAGCTGTGGTCTCTATACTTGTCTTGTTTATTTTAGTACATTGATCTGAACTCTAAGTGGGATGTGAAATGCACATAAACTTGGAAAGAAACTCCCAAATACTTGATTGTGATAAGCTTAAATGATTTTTACCCTGTCTTTTGTTAACACTTTTGCTTCCTGATTGAAAAGATAACAAAGGGAAAGAAACCCCCTGTGAGCTTGTCCCCAATTATTAGTTAATACGAAATACATTGACACTTCAATAAAGCTGTTATTATTACTGTTGGAACACATATTTATGGTCGACAGATTTGTCGGATCGACACTGAAAATGCTTGCGAAAGAGTCTACTTATTTTGATGTATTTTACGTGCAATATATATAGAAAAGAAGTGCTGTCTCATAAGAAACCTTACCTATAACCTTGAATGAAATGCAATGAAAAACGTTTGTGAGCTCGTACGACTTGAATACATGCAAATTTTTCCAGCGGGCAGATCAACATCAAGATCTGGGTGTGAGGGAAGGGGGGGAGTGGGGAGAGTACTCTATGATTTGTTAGGCGGGAGTGTCCTCTGTGACCCAAGAACCCTTAGCCTTTACCACTCCATGTTATGCTGCAATTTTGCCACCCTAGCTATTCTGAACGTACGTCTTTGTGATATATGTGCAAACAAAAGTTAACTAAAAAAGCTTACACTTTGTGAGTTAAGTGCGACCTTGCATGGTACAAAACCCGGCTTGTTTTAACAGCATTTAATAATACACCAGTAATTGCAAGTTCACCAATATGTTTCATCTCTAGATTACCTAATCCACGAGTTTGGCCATAGGTCTCCTTTGATTATTATTCTAAACAATCAGTGTTCCATCGAAAATAATTTTCAGAACGGGAATACCTGTTGATTGCGGCAAGAATGTCTTTATATTTACGGTTGTCAGCTTGAGGAGAGCTTTGTTTTCGGATATAAACTCTTCTTATCAGAAATTCCTACCACACGTAGTGAGGTCGCTAAATTATGTTTAAACGTCACTGAGATGTAAGCCAGCATCGTTGTTAACTCTTAGCGTTGTAGAGCTGCATGTATTTTTTCCAATTCGCCTCATAATTCTTTCTTCTGTGAGAGTCCCCACTGCTGCAGAGGTCTGAGAAACTGTACATCTAAAGAAACGTTTAAGAGACGACTTCAAGTTTTCTCCGTAGATTCCGTACAGTATTGGATCCGACGCCGTGTTCACAAAAATTAAAAGTTGGGATGCTCTCCAGATGTACCCACCATCTGCGAGTTGAAAGTACATCAACATTCGTGTAATTACAAATGGTGACCAACATCCTACAAATGCTACCGTTAAGGCCACTAGAGGTTTAGCTGCCTTTCGATGCCGTAATTTAGAGCACGCAGCTGAAAAAAGGTTTTGCGCCGGAAAAACGCTAGAGCGTAACGTTACAAATATGGACCTCTGGGCATAAATCATATAGATTAGAGGAATCAGGAAGAAGCAAATGGAATGGATGCTGTAATAGATCTGTCGTCCTAAATCTGTGAATCCAATGTTTGTGCAGGACACCCCACCTGTGCTATCTTCATGTGTTTGATAGGCATAAAGCAAAGGCGAAGCTACAACAAGGCTAACAAACAACAAGCCCGCCAGCTTTCGATAGACGCCTTCTGGAGCGCTGGTTCTTGTACTGAATGGTTCAATCACAGCCTTGAGTCTTTCAAAGCTGATAACAACCAGAGTCGTTATTGAGGCAGTGTAGCAAGCTTCGATTAGAAAACTTTGCAGCTTGCAAGTGACCTGACCGCCAAGCCAAGTCCATATGAAAGTTATGAAGTCTAATGTGGTCAGAAACGTGAATGTGAGGTCAGCGATGGCCAAGTTGGCGATGAACCACTTCAGTGAAGAGGCTTTTCTCTTTATTGCTCTGTAACAGATCGACAAAACCAAACAGTTTCCGACTGTTGACAACATGAACACCAGAAAGTAAAAGAAGACGAATGAGACGACTGTCGCTCTTGGAAATCCATCGCTTGTTGCCATAACTCAGTCGCGCCTTCAGTTTAACGTGAGTCTCCAAACCTTGTCGACGATAACTTTCCTTTCTTTTCCTGGAACAACTGTATGCACTAATCAGTGTCTAACCAAGCCACGTCAGTTTCGGTTTTCTCAGTTAGCTTGTTCAAAGCTTATTTCTGGCGAAAGCAAACATTTAAATAAGACATCAGCGCATCAAGTGCAGCATTAAGCTCTGCTCCCATCTGTTGTTGCCATGTTTTTCGCGGTGGACTAGATGTATTAATTAGTTCTTCGAATTCGACCAGTGCGACGCTTGTCATCTAAGTTCTTAATTACAAATTTAGTAGATTACTTGATGGATTCTCTCAAAGAAGTGAAAGTCCTTACCTGGTTTTGATCAAGACTTGTCTCAGTAGCAATAATTTTTTGAGCGTCGTCAAACTTTGCCTTCAACCACCTACTTAAATATTCATAACTTTTTCATTTCTAAAGAATGATGTCTTAATCGGTTGTGACACTTGTGAAATACGAAACCTAAATTCAGAATCACAGATTTTAGCTACACGGAACGAGATATCAGATTATCAAACCGTCGACAATACGTATTTTAACGAATACAACTGTGCTCAACCTCATTCTATAGCAAAAGAACATATGTTGTGCAAAATTGCCTGATAATTGCGAACCAAACATTTTTTCATCTAGAAAGACGGTCATTTACATACATGTTATAGCAGGTCAGTTACAGGCAACTTATAAGGTAGACCGGCTAAATTATCAAACAAAACAAAAAATAAACTAAAACTGCATCCAATTTGCTTGTTATTTTACTGGTTCTTAATTTTCAAAGAAACCATTCCACATGTAAAATTAGGTTCAACAGAGACTGTTTGGTATCTTTGTTTCAGGTGTATATATCCACCCCTCTGTTTTTAGATACACATTAACTTAGACATGTAAAAATGGCTTTGCAGTCCCGAAAAGTTTCCGGCGCTTTCGAGAAACGGGCCCGTGGCCGCAAATTCAGATCTAGAGAAAATGTATCAAGTTCATTATGGATAAAATTGTGTAAATATCAGTTCGGCGATGCACCATTTGTACGCATTCGAAGGTCCTCGTCTTTTTAACGCTCTGTAGCAGACATAAAGATCAAAAGAGTTCCCCACTCAGTGTTGATAACAAGAAAACCATGGAGTAAAAACATGAAACATACTTACATAATATAATCCTCTCCGTGTCTATGTTGCACATAAGGCCGTAACGTTTCTCTGTGTATCATGCGGTCTTTTTACATGGCAGGGTCGCAGGTATTGCGCACAACGCACGTCCTTTTTTATCCTGAGCTTGGGACCAGGCTATGGAGAAGTTAAAAACATAAAACACGGAAATGAAACAACTATTATGGTTGGTCTACCACGGCTGCTTGCCATATTTTGTTTCAATTCCCTTAAAGAAACCAGTGTAATCCAATGAATTTAATTCATTTTTACGGTTCTTCTGATCTACAGTATATTTGTTTACGTTTAGAAGGAAGGATGATAAGCATTCGTTTATTTGCTTTAAAGCACCGCCTCAAAATTTGCGTAATAAAACGAACAGCGGCCATTAATTTTTTGACTGAGACAGATCACAGTTAAATTAAACGCAAAAAAGAGACAGCGAAGGTGAACAAATTATTACCAGCAACTATCTTGATTAAGAGGAATTACTCTACTCAAGTGGGATGCCCCATTGCTGTAGTAGTCACGTCCGCGATCAAAATTATGTCTTGTTATGGTTCTCGTTTTATTGTTTATGTTAATGCTGTTGTACATGTGTCTCCGGTGATAAAGTGGTGCAATGAGCGTTTGTCAGTTTACAGGAACATCCGTTGACTTTTCTTTGGATCCGTCTCCGGCAGGTGTCAGGTATTTTTTCTATGTACTACGAGTATAGTTTCAACCGATACGTAATTTTCTTTAAATTCCTTCCGATTACAACCTGTATTATACATTGAACTCACTATCTCTTTTCTGATTGGCCGAAAGGGTACAGTGAGCTTTCGAAATCAGCGCCTGTGACGTCATCCAACTGCAGATTATACAATAATCATGTCAAGGTCACGGGTAATCATGTCATGTATGACCGCGGTGCATGATTTCTAAGGGTAATCATGTCACGTTCGCGCGCTTTGTGTTGCTTGCCGTCAGTGAAGAAGCAAAAACATGACTTCAGTTTCATTGTTTTTTTCGTTCAAAACATAATAAAATTATTATTAGATTCGTAAGGGTTATCAGCCTCAGCCTTCGACTTCGGCATCGGTTCAGTAGTCATATAATCAATTCATCATTGCATTCCTGAAACGACTAGCGGGTTCAGTATTCAAATAATCAATTCATCAATGTATTCTTGAGGGGTACACTTCAATTGGTTTGACTGTAATCACTCGTACGATTACAGACCGAACTGGACTCCACTCGATCCTATTACCATGCTATTTGAAAAAAAAAATTATCGAAATAATGCTTTTTTCAAAAACATTTAGTCATTTTTGTTTCGTTTCCTCAGAAACGAAACGGTATTGTTTCCAGTTCAGGGGTGAACTATTTACATAGTGATTTGTAATATCCAATCAGAGTAAAGTTCGTAATTGTTAATGTAAATACGGCGGCAAAATGTCGGCCAAAACTCGGTGCATCGCAACAAAATATGTCATTTGCAACATTTCAGTGAAACTCTCGTTTCTTGGTATTATCTTACACAAGAAAACTGCGAACTGGACTTGATAGTGATAGTGAAAAAGAAATATATTTTCGAAGTAGAGACACCGCCACACCACGCAATTTATCCATCAATGCGATATTTTAAGCCGATAGAAGCAGCTAGTTTTGTTTAGTTCAGCAAAGAAATGGTACTGTTTTCCGTTTCAGAGTGATTTATTGACATAGTGAGTATGAATGTTATCAGGGTAAACGCTTGTAATTCACAACGTTTACATGTTCAGCAAAAATAACTTCTCGAAACTAAATTTTATTTCGTGACACGGCAAGAAAAGGAAATTAAAATGTCATGCAGGTCACGTAGAAATAATTGGCGACTTAAATGTTCCTAAGTCTTACTGAAACGATGTATTCTAGAGAAACGAAGATATCTGTTTCCGTGTTTGATTTAAATGTGATTAAGATCACAACTACGGCGACATAATTTGGTCAATCAGAACACTTCTCAGGAATAACAATCCCGCCCCTTTTCTGTGGCTGTTTACGGGAAAAGAACACGCACTTGGAGCGTTTGGACGATACTACAGATACGATATATTGTGGAAGGTAACTAGTTCATCATATTGTAATTTAATTGACGTTGATATATTGCAAAACAGGCACAATATGGCTTTTTTATGAGGTTTTCTTCATCATGATCGTAGGTGTCGACATTTTCCAGATTTAGTTGAACTTCTCGAATTTTCCGCCACAATTCCAGTAGCTTTACTTCTTAGAGCGCGCTTTTAAAAATAAGAAAATTTGTATTTTGACATGCCGCGAAATTTCAAGGACTGCTTTCCACGAAAACACCGAGAGCATTTGTATTTTAGCTTCATAATATTCAAGCAAAAGTGAAGGAATAATTGTACAACTGTCGTCACATATGAGGCGTCCTTTTTGAAGAGAAAAATATTTTGCGTCACTGACAACGAAACGTAGAGTGCCGCATCCATTCGAATCAAGGACTGTCTGGCACAGAAATGGAAAAATTATGCGTCAAATGCTTTTGCGTGTTAGCTTTATTTAGCCTCACACACAATACTTTGAATTTCTGAAAAATTTGGCGGGGCTGTGCGGTCCGCTTGCCAAAGCACTTACTCTATTTAAGACCAAAGTCTTCGATTTCTCTAACCATTGCCTGACCCTTAAATTAATACCCTGTTTCAGACCTGCCGTAGTTCTCTAGTTCAGATGTTAAAGGTATTGTGAATGGCTTTAGTTGCTGGTCTTATCGATAATGACGAAAAAAGTAGCTTCTAGGAAACATACCTAATTCAAGACTAGAGTGCAAAAACTATACCCAGTTTGAGCCCAAAATGACCAAAATCGATACTCTACTTCTGACTAAAATGTCGTGAAAAAACATCTCACTCTGACGCCGGACATACCTATATAGCCGATATAAGGGACCCCCTTATCTAGGGTAGAGTGAAAGTGAAGTACCACAAGTAAATACATTTCGAAGCGCGTTGACTGTAATAACTGCTACATGTGTAGTCAACTTAAATTAATTAGCCCTTTCTCTTTTACACTAGGTTTAGTACTAAACCTCACCTGGACGAAAAACCCCAGGCTCTGGCAACTGAGCAGATCAGTGCGGTGCAAAGCGGCGCATTAACACATATCCCCCTCACCCCCGGCCTTTCTCAGCCTTTGCATACCTTTCCGGAAACGAAACACTATTTCTTTCTGAGAAATGGCTTCTTGTTGTTTTAGTTTTTACCACCGTACAACTCCGAAAGTAACGACCGTCATTACTTTCGATAGGGCGGCCTTTGGGGCTCGCTACTCTCGGGGAGCCAAATATATTACATAGTTGGTGTGACTGAGCTCTTCAATAAAAGACGGGAATTCGTAAAAGCCGCCCTTAAAAGACGAGCTGAAATTCTTCGCCGGTTCCAGTTTAAATTTATGTTGCTGCCACATCGGGGGACTCTTCCTGTGTAAACAGTGTTCTCAGTGATCGTCAGGAAAGCTAATCAGATAACGTAAATTGTTTTTACTTCATGACGAATTGCTACGTTTGTCTCCTTTAACAATATCTCAGCTCATACCATGGGCAGCGCTTTTTGATGAAATCAGTGTCCTCTGGTCTCGCCCAAGAAAGATTGCAAAAAATGCTTTGCAACACAACCCTGTAATGTTTTGCGTAAACAAAACAATTACAGTGAGCCCCGCCTTACGGTCACCTCGTTGATATGGTCACCCGCCTAAGCGGCCTCTCAAAACATTTATTTTCACCCTTCCGATGTCAATATTGCATAAAATGAATGAATTTTCAATTTTTTGAAATTGCTTTTGCATTCCGGATGCCTATTAAAGAACAGTTGTTTAGGAGTGCAATCAGTGTAATATATCTGTTAAGACGTCACCCAATTCAAATATGTCATGAAATTTGATCCTACCCCGCTAATACGGCCAAATTTTTGTGTCGCATTGGTGACCGTATAAACGGGGTTCCACTGTACATATCTTCTCAGCTCAAGTGTCATTCTTCAGAGAATCTTAATAATAATAAATCTTAGTAAAAGCGTTAACTACATGTCTACAATAATTAATGCATCTCTAGTTCATGCCTACAAAATTTATTCTAGCTCCGTCTCCCCTGGTAGTCAGTTCAAGTTTGTTGCCTTTATATTTCGTTCTTTTTTATATTTACAAATGGCAGTGGGTAAATTTATTTCCTTAAATGTAAGAGGCATCAGCAACTTTCGTAAAAGAAGAACAATATTTACATGATGTAGAAAGCAGAAAGCGGATGTTATTTTTCTTCAGGAAACACATTCCACGAAAGATAATGAGTTATTGTGGAAAAGGGAATGGGACGCTCCCTTCTTTTGTTCACATGGGGCTAATAACTCTCGTAGGATTGCAATTTTAATACGGAATAACTTTGATTGCTCCGTTGAAGAAATAGTCGCGGACACAGATGGTCGTTATATTATACTCAAAGTTCTGTTGAAAGGTAAACGAGCTATCTTAGTTAACATATACGGTCCAAATCGTGATAACAAAGTGGGCAAAGTGTAATCAACGCCATAGAACGTCTACAATGGGAACTTGATCTGCATGATATTTGGCGTATTAAAAATCCCACAGAGCGTAGTTTTACGTGGAGTCAACCAGATCGGTTTTGTCTAGATTAGATTACTGGCTTATCTCGAACTCGGTATCAGATAATGTTTGTGATGTCGATATCATACCATCTATTAAAACAGATAACTCGGCAATCAAAATAGAATTTAAAGATGTTAGTGATGGTGTTAAGGGCCGACTATGGAAATTAAAATGCTCTTTATTAAGAGATGAAGTGTACGTTGACGAAATATATCGTATGATCCTACCTGGATACATGAAGGTAGAATAGACCTGTCTGATCCCCGCTCAGTACGGGACTGGGTTAAATATAGCGTTAAGAAGCATTCTAGAAAATACTCTATGAATAAATACAAGCAAAGACGAAGAGAAGAGCAACAACTAAACGAACAATTTCAGAACGCTCATTTAGTTTTTCAAAATGATCCATCCCAGGAAAATTTGGTGACTTTAAATGTCCTGAAAGAAAGAATGGAAAAAATGTACGAAGAAAAAGTGGAAGGTATAATTGTAAGATCCAGAGCACGCTGACATGAACATAGAGAAAAGAACTCTAGATATTTTCTTAACTTGGAGAAACGAAATCATGTTAAGAAACACGTTCGGAAACTTCGACTGAGTGGCGTTATTACTTCAGACCCTTTCGAAATTTTACATGCTGAAAAGGAGTTCTACGAAGGTCTGTATAAATCTCACTGTGTTTATGCACAACAAAATGCAAGCCTCCTTTAATTATGACGATCTTCTAATACTAAAACTTTCAGGAGATTATAGACAGTTTGGTGAAGGAGTTATTAACTTAGATGAATGCGCGAAGGTCTTGAATTCTTTTACTTTAAGACTCCTGGGAACGATGGATTGCCAATAAAATTGTATCGAACTTTCTGGAACTCGGTTGGAGAACTTTTAGTGGAATCTTTCAATGAGTCTTTTATAAAAGGAGAAGTCCATCGCAGAGACAGGCCGTAATTACACTGATTGAGAAAAAAGATCAAGACCGTTGTGATCTTAAAAACTGGCGACCAATTTCCCTGCTAAATGTTGATGCAAAAATTGCCTCCAAAGTTATTGCTGAAAGACTGAAGCGTGTGCTGCCGGATTTAATACACGAGAATCAGTCAGGATACATCCCAGGTCGAAATCTTTTTGACAATTTTCGCTCAATCATTGGCATAATGCAATATACAAAAGATAACAACAAACCCGGTATTTTATTTTTCATTGACTTTGAAAAAGCTTTTGATAGCTTAGAATGGGACTTTCTTAATAAATGTCTAGAACTATTTAATTTTGGACCATATTTTATAAGATGGGTTAATATTTTCTATAAAAATATTCAAAGCTGCGTCATAAATAATGGTCTGTGCTCCCACTATTTTAAGATAGAGCGTTGAGTCAGACAAGGAGACCCGCTCTCTCCTTACCTGTTTGTAACGGCGGTTGAAATTTTAGCTATTGCCATTAGAAATAAAGATAGTATCAAAGGGATAGAAATTAATGATTTGGAGACTAAACTATTACAGTTTGTGGACGATACAACAGCTGTTTTATCGGATTTGAACTCCGCTAACGCACTTTTTAGTTTACTTGAAGAGTTTGAGAAGGCTTCTGGTTTAAAACTGAATGTTAAAAAGACCGAAGCAATGTGGATTGGTTCTCTTAAGAGTTGTGAAGATCAACCATTCGGAGTTAAATGGCAAACCTGTATTAAATTCTTAAGGGTTCATATACCGTATGATATCAAGCTGTCAGTTGATAAGAATTTTAAACAAAGATTAAAGAAAATCAAAAATGTAATTAAACTTTGGAAAGTCAGAGGGCTGTCCATCCATGGTAAAGTAACGATTATCAAGGCCTTTTTGCTTTCAAAAATGATATACCCGAGTTCTGTGTTAACTACTCCACCCGAAATTATAAAGGAATTTAATACTCTGGTGTTTCATTTCCTATGGAATGGAAAAGATAAGTTTACTAGACGCTCCACTTATGCGCCCTACGATTCTGGCGGTATCAACATGGTTGATTATGAAAACATGGTTAAAGCATTAAGGTTAAGTTGGTTAAAAAGAATAATTTTTGATAGCCGTAACAGTTTTTGGAAACTTTATCTTAATGATATCTTAAGTAGTCACGGGGGATTATTTGTATTTAATTGTAACTATGCTGTTGATAAATTAAATATTCTACCAGATTTCTATCATGAATTGTTATTATGGTGGTCAGAATTACGAGACCTTGTTGATTGTGATGGCGAATGTAAATATATTATATGGAATAACAGAGAAATTAGGATTGACGGTAAAAGTGTGTTTTATAAACAGTACTTCTCAAAAGGTATTAAGCATACCAAAGATCTGGTATATGATAAGACAAATATTGACTCCTTTAACACTTTTGAAGGAGAAAGGTTTTTGAATTTTAATTTCTTGACCTGGACAGGATAGAGACACGCAGTGCCATTGAATCTACGTACACATCCACCTTCGTTTACCGTCGTTCTTGATCCGGAGAACTATAAATGCCATGACTATTATAACTTTTTGATAAAGTTTAAGTATGAAAAGCCGAAGAAATGGGCCAAGGAAGAATAAGATTTGGAAGATAACTGTATTTCAGAAGCCTTTACGAGCGAACCCTACTTAAGATCTTTTCAATATAAAGTACTGAACTCCATTCTTTTTACCAATGAAATCCTTTTTAAAACAGGCTATATTCCAAGCCCTAACTGTTCCTTTTGTCAAGATACCAAAGAAACTAGAAATCATGTATTATTTACTTGTCCCTTTTCGTACTCTTTTTGGATGGATGTTATTGCCAACATTTTGAATAATATTAGTAGTTGCAGATGTCTCTTACTAAGTAACGTTGTCATAGGAGTCTTGAAGGAGGGGATGGATCTGGTCAATTATGTACTAATTCTAGGTAAGAGCTATTTATGGAGTTGTAGGCATAAAGATATTAAACCGTCGATTAGTCACTTTAGGAGAATTCTTATAAACAAATACGAAACTGAAAAATATATTGCTTTCAAATCTAGTAGAATTATCTCTTTCCGTAATAAATGGAAATCCTACGAAGAATTGTCTTTAAGTGGCGATAATTAATTCTCTACTCTTAGTCAACTATATGGAACTACCTTGTAGGTAATTTAATTCACAAACATACATAAAAATAATGCATACAAGTAATTTAATTAGTGGTGATAAGTAACTCTTCATTTCTGGTTAACTATGGATTATTTATCTTGTAAGTAATTTTAATAAGGACATACACAAAACTTTACATGTAATAAGTTTAATAAGTCCACACATCATGTATAAAAAAGAAACTGTAATACAATAATAGCTTTTAAAGAAGACATTCAATAAAGGAGGAAAAAATTAAAAAAATTCTTCAGCGAATCATTAAACAGTGATTCTGGTTCATGAGCTCCATGAAGAGTTATGAAGGTGCTATCAGTCCGGGATCGTTATCAGATTTGATAACCTCGACCAAAACAAACCATTAACCAATCGCTGCACAAGTTTTCGTTCACGTGACATTATTTGGTTGCAACAGTGTATAATTCAATATGGCGGTCGATGGGGCGCTGCGATGAAAGGAGTTACTTTTTTGACAACATCACAATGCAATTTCATTTAATTAATTGTATGTTTGCTTCACAATAGGTTACTGGATTATGGAATAGAAACAGAGATGTATGGAAGAAAACTGCCTTTGTCCAAAAGCTACTGCGAAAAGTTTCATTTTCAGATCGACACCGTATAATATTTGTTCCGAGTAAAAACACACGAAGGTAGACAACAGTTATTCTGTTCACAAAAGCGTTGTTTATTGATACTAATATGATAGCTTCTAATTTCACTCAGTCTTCATTTTCTTGGTAGTTGGTGAAGCTGGCTGTTCAACAGTCTGTATAAAATATAAACGAAACACCAACAGTAAATACATCTTGAGTTCACAAATTGACACTGAACAAGTTGCTTCTATATTCCAAGCGGAGAGCTGTAACTGAATTTCGTTCAATTTGCATGAGCGAAGCGGGGTTAGGACCGAAACATCTCCTACTATGAGTCATCACTATGAAATGGAAATAACAGTATCGAAACAGTTCGCGACCCTCCCTCTGTCGACTCTCTGTCCAGATATACTGAAGATAGAATAGCTTACCTCGATGGCCATATCCCATCCCTCGCCTAATTCCATTTCTGCGATTGCTAATTCAATCCCCTCCGCCGTGCTGTACATTTCGTTTCCATCTTCGTTGTGGGCTCGCCTGATATGGTTCTGGCACAACAACAAAAATATAGCAGGTATATTTACTTTAATTCGTGATACACCTCCGTTCAGTGGATGGGTACATGCAGCACTTTATGTCGTGAGATGTGACAGTAAACTTGGAAGTCTTGGCATTTCCGGAAAAAAATTGTTTTAGTTGTAGATCAGTAGTCTATTGTTGTGCATTCGGTGATATGGAAAAAGCTTTTAATGACCGATTCATATAAAAGAAACTATAATTCACGTAATATGTTTTCGTACCATAGTTCACTCGCTAAATCCAACAATAAGCTTCATTATATAACGACTGGTGTGCCAGAAAACTGACCTAGTTTGGCCGGCATTTCCGGAAAATATTTCAGGACCGCGAGTTGTTGAAATTGACTCTAAAATATAGGCAACTTACCCTTTAATGTGATTGCCGATTTTCCGGCAGTCCAAAAGGTGTTTTAGTTCCCTGTTTAAGAAGTATTGCACCGGGCCTATCTGTCTTTCAGCAACTTCTCTCGAAGTGTAATTTTGCTTAGCGCTCTTGGATACCAGACTGTGGCACGTCTAGAAGTGTCTCGGGTATTTCTCTAATTTCTGGCAAAACACAACGAAGTGCGAACGGGTCTTTGTTTCCAATTTTCAGGAAGGACATGAAAAGGAGTTCCTTCTGGCCCCTTGATTTTGAACTCATAGTAACCCTTCAAAAGAAAATAAACAACTAATGTTAGATTCGCAAGTGGTTTCCCGACCACCTGGACTGCCGTACCATGAATCGAGCGACTCACTAAGAGCTATAATTTTTTCTGAAGGGGCTTAGATGATTTATGTAAGTTACTTACATTACTTAGTTGCTATTTTGATTATATGGGTACCAGCATCCGCCATCTCAATACCTAGGAACACATCAATTACAGCTGTAAATATGGCAACACATCGCAAATCAAAATACCCCCGCGCACTTTTTTCACAGATCGTGCACAACACTACAAACACGTTAAATCCCAAGAATATGGCGTGAAGATTAACGACATATTTTTTGTTATTTTCGCAAAAATCTCCAAGTAACTTAAATCTAATGACAAAATGAAAAGCATACCTGGTTTGGATGCAAAATTGCAAGCGCTGTTTCACTTTACGAGTAGCATTTTACATCGTTTACGCTGGTCTTCAACCGCCATCTTCAAAACAACTAATTGAACTAATAGAAGTAACTGAAACTGATGTCAAATAACTGAATTTTAAATTTGCACTAGTGATTAATTGGACAATGTGTCTAGTAGTTAGTCTAGCATTTTAAAATTTTGGGCCAGTGCCACGTGTATATTACTACAGAAAACAAGATACAGATACAGAGGATTGTAAGCCATATAAACAAACCCACCATTGATTATGCCATAGTCTGCATTTGGTTAGGAGGCCAATTAATAGTGGCCTACAAGCCCGATAGTGGTGTTTCGCTTATTAAATAAGTATAGAGATGGGGTCAATATCACGGCAGCTGTAATCTCAGTTCTAGTCTCTTTCAACCAGACCGATGTTCGAAAATACCCCCACCACCCACCCACCACAAAATTTAAATAACCTTTCACCGGAGACAGAAAGATCATTTAAAAACACTACCCAAGGGCTAGGAATGACTATCAATCCCGACTCAATATCTTCTTTTCCCCACCCCCCTTTCGCCGACTTAACATTGATAGAGGCATAGGCAATACCTCCCCTTGTAGTAGAGTGCTTTTGATTACATTATCAAATTAACGCTCGTAAATTTCACTTGACTATATACCATTGAATTTTGGTATCGCTTTTCTCGGCGGGGGACGGGGGACCAAAAGTAACTCTCCTTTTTCGAGATATATTAGCCACCACTATTTGACTTTACTTTCAGGGGATCACCATTTTGGGGGATCGTAACTTCCGGAATTTTACAGCATTCGGCCTGCCATTTTTTGTGTTTATCCTGCGTAAAACCTACGAAAAAGTTCTCTTTTGGCAAGAGTTTAAGGTGGGGATCAACCTAAGAACACACCATTTTTTCGATTCAAACTTTTTTCATGATTTAGATTTAATTTCAAACAATGGCGAAGTATACATTTTTAGAAAGCTTAAAGACCAAAGATTATGAATATTTGTTTTGTACTTTAGAACTGTATTGTACCCTGACACCGGCTGATTAAATCTGCCAACTGCTGGGGAGTGCCAGGGCTTACTTGAGAAAAGATAACCCCTACACGAATTGATCAAAATAAATAATTTTTATATTTTTAAAAGACGACAAATAGCTTACTGTTTTAAGCTTAGAGATTTTTGAAAAGTTAAAAACACATGAAATGATGACCAGTCAAATCTGATACAGAAAATCCAGCATAGATCAGCATACATTTCAATTCATAACTTCGAAAAAATGCACGGGATGGAAAAGTGCTAAGCTTAAAACACAAAACTTACTTAGAACAACAAATCCTGAAAATATCAGCTCAATTGGACAAATCCTTCTCAAAATATCGTTTCTCAAAAGCAAAACTAATTCGTTTTGAAAAAACGAGTTTTGAACTTACAGTAGCAAAAATTTGTCTCAAAATAAAACTTTAATACCTAAGATTCAAATTCAAGTAAAAAACAAAAATTCGATCTTTTACAGAATTTTTAGATGTACCCCCGCGTTAAGCCGAGTACCTAAAATGTCCCCCACTACAGTGTCCTGATATTTTCGCCTTCAATGTTAGATTCAGATTTCACATCGAGCCATCGTTGGTCCAGAGTGATCTAGCGTTTTCTATTTAAATATTGACGGATCGTGACGATCCCACTCGGATGGTGACGACCCCACACCCAAATTAGTTTTTTATTTATTGCTTTTGTTTTCTTTTTTCTGGAATTTTTAACATTCTTGCAAGAGTCGTAACATCTGTTAAATCATTTTAAAATCCTGCATTATTTTGTTCTATGTATCTTGTGACTGTTAGCGTAGGTGGTTTTCCACTCGCATGGAAAAAATCAAGAAATCTAAAATGCTGCATCTCAACGAAGACCAATCGGAAATTATGACGTCATTCCAATTCCGTATGACGACATACTGTCAATGTTGTCGGCCGCATAGTAAAACATGTTTGCACGTAGCACACGCACCCAAATTAAATCATTGTGGCTTTAATATTCTTTGAGTTAAAAAAGCCTAGTCTGTTTTTAGGTTTAAATTTTTCTAGCGGTTGTTAAAAGTCAAGTTCCCTTTTATGAACGACGATTAGAAAGTTCCCTCACCTTTGAATTTACCTAACTTATGCTAGACATATTCGAACAATAATGATCAACTTCTTTTCTTATCATTCGATTGTTTGAGAGAAATTGCAGGCTACAAATTTGTAGTTCTTCAGGGGAAATTTGGGATATTTTTTATGATATTTTGTTAACTTTCTCCTGGTGAATTCAGTTTCATGGTCGATATCTTCCCTTGCCTTTTATTAATACAAACAATCAGTCTTCTGTAAAAATACATATTGATTGTGGTCAGTGTGTTTGAATTTACGGTTGTCAGCTTGTCTTCTTGTCTGTCTGAAAGTAAACATATATGCACGTAACACATACACCCAAGTTTAATCATCGTGGCTTTCAGAATATTCTTTGAGTTTAAAAAGCTAGTCTGTTTTTGATTTTAAAGTTATCTATCGATTAATAAACGACGTCTGTAAATTTCCTTTGCCTGTGAATTTAACCAACCTATGTTAGACATATTCAATATGATCATCTTCTTTTTCTAGAAATTAAATAAGTGTTCAAGAGACATCAAGTGTCTATTTTCATGGCTTAAAAAATGCATCGCAAACACGCTTCTGTTCCCAAATTTGTTTTTAATTTTTGGATGATTTCAACATCTTGTATTGTTTTGTTATATCTATCTTGTTACTATTAGCGTGGTGGTTTTCCGCTCGCGTGAAAACATCGAGAAAACCAAACTGGCGGATCTTAAAGGCGGCCATTCAGGAATTAATACGTCATCCCAAGTCCGTATGACTTCATCCTGTCTGTTGTCGGCCTCAAAGTAAACAATTTTGCTCGTAACCGATACACCCCAAGTTTGTTCATTGTTGTCCGTTTTATGAACGACGGCTAGAAAGTTGTTTCACCTGTGAATTTAGACATATCCAAACAATTACGATCAACTTCATTTTCTAGAAATAATTGTTCGAGAGACATCAAGTGTCTATTACGGTGGCTTAAAGAATGCATCGCAACCACGCTTTGGCAGGCCACTGTTCCAAAATTTAGAATTCTTCAGAAGAAATTTGGGATTTTTCTATGATATTGTATTAACCTTCTTCTAGTATTTTCAGTTTCATGTCCAATATCTTACCGTCCTTTTTTAAACTCGTGGATACGCGAAGCGTAGAAACGTGTTTGTTGCGGGGACTCCGATATGCAAATGTGTCACTCACTCACTCACTCACTCACTCACTCACTCACTCACTCACTCACTCACTCACTCACTCACTGAGGTGTAGACACTGCTCGTAATTAGTCGGCCCGAACGAGAGCGCCCGAGTCCGACGCCATGTTGGAATAGTAACCGCGCCCGAAGCCATATTGGAATAGTAACCGAGCCCGAAGCCATATTGGAATAGTGGCCGTGCAGTCAGTGCGAACCTACTACTCAATGCGTGCATCGTGCCAGCCCGAATATTGATGATTTTGTAGCATTTACACGACAATTAATATTAGGTGTTTCGCTAAATTGAAGTGGAGTTGACTTCGAATGTTCGAATTAGTACTATGGCCAACTTGAAGGCTGAATTTCAGGAGCATTTGAGTCGTCCAGGCGCTCAAAATGACCAGGAGATGTGCATTTGTTTGCTGGAAAGTGACCTGAAAAGCTAACGTGGTAAGCTTTGATGAGAATGTGTCTTATTCCTCGACCTTAATGAGCTTATATGAGTGAAACGAACAACTTTTAATGAACGAAACAGCTACTGAATATAAGGCAAACATTGGCTCCATTGTATAATATTGTAATTTCATTTTTATAATTTAGTAACATCTAAACCTGAGGCCAGCCGAAATATTGTTTTAACTCTACGACGTTGTTTCAACCTTGCAGTAGTGACGTATTATCGTTTTACTTTTCAAGTTTGGCTGATTAGATCTGCTGTGAGATCCAACGTTCAATCAAGCAGGACCGTCGTTCACCGCTTTACAGTTTAAACACTTAAGTTTTTCATGTTGAGATGTCCATGTTAAACCAGCATCGAGTTAAGTTTAGATTATAGTTGTGGTCTCTATACTTGTCTTGTTTGTTTTAGTACATTGATTTGAACTCTAAGTGGGATGTGAAATGCACATAAACTTGGAAAGAAACTCCCAAATACTTGATTTTGATAAGCTTAAATGATTTTAACCCTGTCTTTTGTTTACACTTTTGCTTCCTGATTGAAAAGATAACAAAGGGAAAGAAACCCCCTGTGAGCTTGTCCCCAATTATTAGTTAATACTAAATACATTGACACTTCAATAAAGCTGTTATTGTTACTGTTGGAACACATATTTACGGTCGACAGATTTGTCGGATCAACACTGAAAATGCTTGCAAAAGAGTCTACTTATTTTGATGTATTTTACGTGCAATATATATAGAGACAAGTGGTTCCACATTGGAAAAGAAGTGCCGTCTCATAAGAAACCTTACCTATAACCTTGAATGAAATGCAATGAAAAACGTTTGTGAGCTCGTACGACTTGAATACATGCAAATTTTTCCAGCGGGCAGATCAACACCAAGATTTGGGTGTGAGGGAAGGGGGGGAGTGGGGAGAGTACTCTATGATTTGTTGGACAGGAGTGTCCTCTGTGACCCAAGAATCTTTAGCCTTTACCACTCCATGTTATGCTGCAATTTTGCCCCCCTAGCTATTCTGGACGTATGTCTTTGTGATATGTGTGCAGAAAAAAGCTAACGAAAAAAACCTGCACTTTGTGAGTTAAGTGCGACCTTGCATGGTACAAACCCGGCTTGTTTTAACAGCATTTAATAATACACCAGTAATTGCAAGTTCACCAATATGTCTCATCTCTAGATTACCTAATCCACGAGTTTGGCCATAGGTCTCCTTTGATTATTATTCTAAACAATCAGTGTTCTATCGGAAATTGTTTTCAGAACAGTAATACCTATTGATTGCGGCAAGAATGTCTTTGTATTTACGGTTGTCAGCTTGAGAAGAGCTTTGTTTTCGGATATAAACTCTTCTTATCAGAAATTCCTAACACGTAGTGAGGTCGCTAAATTATGTTTAAACATCACTGAGATCAGTGTAAGCCAGCATCGTTGTTAACTCTTAGCGTTGTAGAGCTGCATGTATTTTTTCCAATTCGCCTCATAATTCTTTCTTCTGTGAGAGTCCCCACTGTTGCAGAAGTCTGAGAAACCGTGCATCTAAAGAAACGTTTAAGAGACGACTTCAAGTTTTCTCCGTAGATTCCGTACAGTATTGGATCTAACGCCGTGTTCACAAAAATTAAAAGTTGGGATGCTCTCCAGATGTACCCACCATCTGCGAGTTGAAAGTACATCAACATTCGTGTAATTACAAATGGTGACCAACATCCTACAAATGCTACCGTTAAGGCTACTAGAGGTTTGGCTGCCTTTTGATGCCGTAATTTAGAGCACGCAGCTGAAAAAATGTTTTGCGCCGGAAAAACGCTAGAGCGTAACGTTACAAAGATGGACCTCTGAGCATAAATCATATAGATTAGAGGAACCAGGAAGAAGCAAATGGAATGGATGCTGTAATAGATCTGTCGTCCTAAATCTGTTAATCCAATGTTTGTGCAGGACACCCCACCTGTGCTATCTTCATGTGCTTGATAGGCATAAAGCAAGGGCGAAGCTACAACAAGGCTAACAAACCACAAGCCCGCCAGCTTTCGATAGACGCCTTCTGGAGCGCTGGTTCTTGTACTGAATGGTTCAACCACAGCCTTGAGTCTTTCAAAGCTGATAACAACCAGAGTCGTTATTGAGGCAGTGTAGCAAGCTTCGATTACAAAACTTTGTAGCTTGCAAGTGACCTGACCGCCAAGCCAAGTCCATATGAAAGTTATGAAGTCTAATATGGACAGAAACGTGAATGTGAGGTCAGCGATGGCCAAGTTGGCGATGAACCATTTCAGTGAAGAGGCTTTTCTCTTTATTGCTCTGTAGCAGATCGACAAAACCAAACAGTTTCCAACTGTTGACAACATGAACACCAGAAAGTAAAAGAAGACGAATGAGACGACTATCGCTCTTGGAAATCCATCGCTTGTTGCCATAACTCGCTCCTTCAGTTTAACGTGAGTCTCCAAGCCTTGTCGACGATAACTTTTCTTTCTTTTCCTGGAACACCTGTATGCACTAATCAGTGTCTAACCAAGGCACGTCAGTTTCTGTTTCCTCAGTCAGCTTCTTCAAAGGTTATTTCTGGCGAAAGCAAACATTTAAATAAGACATCAGCGCATCAAGTGCAGCATTAAGCTCTGCTTCCATCTGTTGTTGGCATGTTTTTCGCGGTGGACTAGATGTATTAATTTATACTTCGAATTCGACCAGTATAACGCTTGTCATCTAAGTTCTTAATTACAACTTTAGTAGATTACTTGATGGATTCTCTCAAAGAAGTGAAAGCCCTTACCTAGTTTTGATCAAAACTTGTCTCAGTGGCAATAATTTTTTGAGCGTCGTCAAACTTTGCCTTCAACCACCTACTTAAATATTTATAACTTTTTCATTTCTAAAGAATGATGTCTTACTCGGTTGTGACACTTGCGAAATTCGAAACCTGAATTCAGAATCACAGATTTTAGCTACACGGAACGAGATATCAGATTATCAAACCATCGACAATACGTATTTTAACGAATACAACTGTGTTCAACCTCATTCTATAGCAAAAGAACATATGTTGTGCAAAATTGGGGGATAATTGCGAACCAAACATTTTTTCATCTAGAAAGACGTTCATTTACATACATGTTATAGCAGGTCAGTTACAGGCAACTTATAAGGTAGACCGGTTAAATTATCAAACAAAACAAAAAATAAACTAAAACTTCATCCAATTTGCTTGTTATTTTATTGGTTCTTGATTTTCAAAGAAACCATTCCATATGTAAATTTAGGTTCAACAGAGAGTGTTTGGTATCTTTGTTTCCCTGTTTTCTCCATCTGTTTCTCAGACGTGCAGCTGTTTTTTTAGTTTGTTTATGTGGCTTCATTGCTGAGAGAGTTAGAAAGAGCGTGTGGCCTGCCAGTGTTAAAAAAAGTAAACACGGGTTCCAAATTTTTGATTCGTGGTAAAATCAAAAAATAAATTGTTTCCACTAATACTCCAGGTATTGCTGTCAATTTTCTTCTAGCTTAATTTCAAGATGGTTTAAAGTTTTGGTTGCGTAAAGAAGAGAGTAAATAAAGAGCAACTTTAATGAAGACAGGCGCATTATTTGCATCTTATAGTCAGTTTACCGAGATCATTTATCTTGATTGAAGCTCAGTTTAAAAGTCATTTGAGATTTCGATTGCGTGTTCATTAGGTATTCTGTGCACGTATGATGGTTTGTTTTGCCCAATTGACAATCGGAAGATTAAATTTTTCAACGTAGATAAATATCTTTGTTAAAACGTGTTTAATTATTTTCTTTTTTAGATGGCATCATCAGGTTTACTCAATTAAAAATTAATTTGAAGCTGTTCAAAATATGTGACTTTTGTTCGGCCAAATGGAGTGATATTAATGAAACTGAAAAGATTAATTATCGATTTTCTCTTGACGTGACTCCTGAAGAGCCTGATTGTTTTCTCTTGACAGCAGAAAAATGAGTTGATCGTGCTTTCGTGGCTCTTTATTGCAGCCTACATCAGGACATACATGTACGTTGTAAAAAATGACAGTTTGTGAATTTTCCTTTCACGATCCAGTGTTGTGTTAGTACATACATATTGTTGAACTATAAGCATCGTCTTCAAGTCAGAGACGTTTATGTTTATGTTTATGTTTATGAGTGGAAACTTGTCTTCCTTTTTCCTACACTTCTTCACTCTTTGGTTCGTTTCCCGAGGAGGGTGGTACTCCCTTATATGAGCTATATAGATATGTGCGGCCCCAAAGGGTATGGTTTTTCAGCCGTTTTTGTCATAAATAGGGTATCGATTTTAGTCTATTTTGGCCATTTTGGTCATAAATAGGGTATGGCTTTTGCACTCTAGCCTTGATATGGGTGTGTTTTTAAGAACAAGCCACTTTTTCGTCATTATCGAAAAGAAAACTAACAAAAGCCCTTCACAAATTATGTTTACGGTAATTTAACATTGGTCTGAACTAGGGAACATATTATAACGCAGGTCTGAAACAGGGTTTTGATTTCATGGTCAGGTCATAAATAGGGTAGGGAATATCACAGATTTTGGTAATAAATAGGGTAAGGGTTTTGGGAAGCGTGCCCCACACCCCCACCCAACTTTTCTGGGAGTAACCCCCCCCCCCGGATTTGTTTCTGTTTTGTCGGTTGACTCGTTATTTTGGTTTCTTGTTCTTAATTCGTTTCTTCGATCGCAAGTTGGTATGCTCCGGTTCGTTAGATTCTTTCAAATCCAATTTATAATATTTTTTTTTCAAATACGTTTTTACAGTCGGTCTGGCCCCAGTTGTTCGAAGGTTGGCTGACGCAATTCACCTGATAAATTGCTCCCCAGTGGACAAGTGTTGACAAAACAAACCACGTGGATTCGTTTGTTGTTCGCTTGGCTCTATTTTTGTTTTTGTTGACCACCTGTCGCTCTCTTACTTATTTTATTACCCTCCCCTCCCCTGGTCTTTTTCGGTGACTCTTTTCAGACGAGTTATGTATCCACGTGAATTCACTTAAACTTTGGCTGCTTTTCTTCCGGAAAAAAAGAAAAACGAAAAACTAGGGCAACAAATCAACAATCGAACAACAACGACTCGAAACCAACCAACGCAAACCATTCATTTCCTGGTACAGTCAACTCTCGCCTTGCGGACACCCCGCTATTACGGACTCTCGTTATTCCGGACAATATCCAGATCCCCGGCGAAAGCTATAGAAGTTTAACTGGAAATGACTCCCTCTATTACGGACTCTCGCTGTTACGGAAATACTGACACTTTCTTGGTACCAAAATGACAATTTTATTGCTTTGACTCTCGATAAAGCGTACACCAGGTACTTCTCGTATAACATAAGTATGTAAAAAATAATTTGTGGCCAATTTTTTTTTTATTTCAGCGGACATGCAGTTATGCGAAGACCATTTCTAAATGTGGTAGCGGACATTGTTTTTGATGAATTGTTTAATACTTACAGTTTCAGTTCACTCCGTTATGTTTTGTTGTTCAGCGCGAAAATTGAAGAACCGCATTGCTTATTCGCGTAAGTGACACATTTAACACCTTAAAGATTTCAGATAACTTCATAGACATTGTCAAAGTTATTTATTGCATGTTAAGGGCACTTTTTATCTCAAACACCGCTTTTACGGACCCTCGCTGTTAAGGACACTGAACATAACGACGTCCCCGAGCGCGTCCACTATAACGAGAGTTGACTGTATATTGTTGAATAAATCATGCAAGATACAGTTATATATTGCCTGACGAATATTTGACTGTTCATCTTCACCTTTTAAGAGGAAAAATATTCCGTCAATTGTTGGATCATCTCCCAGGGATTTTCCATGTCACATGCATGTAATTTGTTTTCTTTTAGATTTTTGTTGTTTACTGTTTGTTTTTTTGTTGTTGTTGTTGTGGTTGTTTTTTTGTTTTTTGTTTTTTTTAACACTATTTTGTTAATTTAATGATAGAGAGGTTAATTTGTTAAAGTGAACATGTTACGGTTCTTTATCACCTAATTCCAAAATGTAAGAGTTTTTTCATGTCTTTTGAGGGTGTTGCTAAAGTGATCAAATTTAACAATGCAAAATAGTAATAAACCATTTGAAGGGAGAATTTTTCTGAACAGCACATTATTTACTTTGTTCTAATGCAGTTATTATTATTTTATTTTCTTAGTGTATATAATCTGAACATCCAATCACACATATCGCTTTGTTGTATAGCAAAAAGGGAATTACTACAATTGCTAAGCTAAGTTTAACCACTGTCAATGGCAATTCAACCGACCTCTCTTCATGTTAAGGTGATTCCACTACGGTTAAAAAGAAGGCGTATTTCATCCAGTTGGTAATCATGTTATGTATATCAGAAAAATGCAGTAAGAAATAGTGTCACCGTGCTCGTTTTCGCGCAACTTGGGTGGCCTTTGTAGCAACTTTGTGACCAACGAGGTCGTCATTGCTTAACCTTAGTTATCAGACAGGGGCACTAGAAATTCTAAAGAAAAAAACACTTATTGGATTAATTTATTGGAGAAGTTAAACAAAATAGACCCTGAACTTACATTTCAAACGACGTTAGTTAAACAGGAGTTATGATTATAGTACAAACTTAAGAATTCTCTGCGGGCACTCATACCCAGCACTACCTAAATACTTGTTCTTTACGGTATTAAAATCAAAATGTTTCTAAGCAGAATTTTAAACTTTTTTCAAATCGAGATATATTGTACATAACCTCGTGTAATTTAAATTCATGCATTAAAAAGTGGGGTCACCGTGCTTGTTTAAGAGAAAACGAGCATTTATTTTGCTGTCGAGCTTAGTTTGAGGGAAATCTCCTTTAAGCGCATGCGCTCATGTGCGCGCGCTAATGACATGAAAACCGTGCGCAGTAGGGATGCGCAATGCACTACTGAGTAATCACCTTAAGTGCTTTCCTCTAGGAATACGCCATTTCCGAGTTGTCTTGTGCCTCTGTTTCAAAACGAGTCCTCCTGCAAAACTTTTCAC
The DNA here is from genome assembly GCF_042242905.1 of Orbicella faveolata. Classification (NCBI taxonomy): domain Eukaryota; kingdom Metazoa; phylum Cnidaria; class Anthozoa; order Scleractinia; family Merulinidae; genus Orbicella; species Orbicella faveolata. The sequence goes on along the minus strand of NW_028301536.1, from coordinate 16,306,686 downwards.
TTCAATCTGAGTTTGGGCACTTTTCATATCAATGGACTTGTTTTGCCATAAAGGCCACAGGCAATTCGGATGTGATCAACTGACTTTTCATGTCACGTGCTCATGTCACGTGGTACCCCTGGCTGTTTTTATTAGTCTCGTCGTTGTTCTGCGGTGTAACTCTCGCGACTCGTGTTGTAGTCTGAAGCCTCTCAGGGAGCAAACGTTTAAGAAAAGGTTTTAGCTTTCCTCCGTAAATTCCATACAGTATCGGATCTCAGACCGTGTTCGAGAGAATTAATATTTGAGAGAACCTCCAGACATACCCTTCATCAGTGAGGTGGAAGTAAATCAGCGTTCGAACAATTGTAAATGGTGACCAACATATTGCAAACGCTATAGTGAGGGCCACTAGAGGCTTGGCGGCCTTGAGATGCCGTTTAGAATGCGCTGTTGAGAAGGCATTTTGCTTTAGAAAAACGTTCGACCGTAAAGTGAGAAAAATGGTGCTCTGGGCATAAATCATATAAATTAGAGGAACGACGAAGAAACAGACGGCATGAATACCATAATAAATCTGTCTTCCTAAATCTCCGAGTGTGTTGTTGGTGCAAATCACTGCACCGCTGTTATCCCTGTAGGATTGGTAGGCATAAAGTAAAGGCGAGGCAGCAACGACACTCAGTACCCATGAGGAGATCAACTTCTTGTACACAGCTTCCCGAGTGCTCAGTCTAACACTGAAAGGTTCAACCACAGCCTTGAGACGTTCAAAGCTTATGAGAACAAGGGTCGTCATGGAAACCGTGTAGCAGGTCTCGATGGAAAAACTTTGCAGCTTACAGGAGAGCTGACCGCCAACCCAAGTCCATACGTAACTTATCAAGTCAAATGTAGACAATAACGCAAATGTAAGGTCAGCTACGGCTAAGTTGGCGATAAACCATTTTAGCGAGGACGGTCGTCTTTTTATTGTTTTGTAGCAGATAAAAAGAACGAAAGAGTTGCCCAGTGTTGACAAAATAAACATCAGGGAGTAGTAGGTTACGCCAAATACAACAAGTGGTATTGATAGAACTCCATCGTTGGTTGCCATGGTGTGTTATTCTTATGAAGAGTTACCAGGAACTTTTCACTTAATTACATGCAAGGATGTAACGATTCTCCTTTCTCCTTATACGGTACATGTACATCTGATGCAGCATTATTAAAGCATAGTATCTCTGGGTATTTGGTAGTTTCTTTGAGCTGGCCTGTAAAAGAAAAGTGTCATGAATGAATGTTATTCAAATTACCAGTCACCGTTATTATAAAAGAAGCCATAAAAGCAATGAAAGTTATCAATAATGTTACAATGAGAGAGAAAAACAAATTGTAGTTCACGTGATTGCAGGCAGGGGCGTAGCGAGTCTATAGGCCCTTGGGCCCGGGCCTACAAATTTTTTAGCCTGTCCGTCCTATGTATTATCGTGCCAAACCCAGACTTGCTGGCTGGCAATCGCATCGAGAAAATGTTCCATCTGATTCAGTCAGTGAATGCTACAGACGAACAATGTACTATCATAGGCAGATTTACGGGAGGGGCCGAGGGGGCCACGGCCCCCCCTTTTTTTGTACGTTTTTGTACGTTTTGTACGTTTTGTTCGTTTTTGTACGACCCCAACCCTTCTAACCGTCCTTTGAGAGTTGTTATAATTATACAATCAGGTTCCAATTATATTCAATTTCCGAGCTTTCCTTATTTAAAATATATTTTGTGTTAACAATTATAATATATTATCAAATATTCAAACAAACGTAACCCAAAAATTAAAATTCGCGCTAATTGTTAACGCCAAATGTAACAGGCGTTTCTTTTGGTTTGAAATGACGAGGAACACTGGACACGAATATTGTCACGCGGTGTCCCTTGCTGCACTGCTGAAGAGTGAAATATTTTTCTGAAGTTTTCGAGGAAAGCAAAGAAGACACTGTTTAGCTTTCATCGTGAACCAGGTGAGTACGTCACTTATTTGACCTAAGTTAAACGTAATGGTTTTTTTTTTACATCTGTATCTGTCTGTTAGCGGGCAACGTTCGAGCTCTGCCTTGGAGACTTTGTTTGGTGATCATCTGCCCCAGCAAAAAGGAAAATGAAGTAAAAATATTAAACTTTAGCTTATATTAAAGCACTCAATGTAATGATTTGTCGCAAAAGGTTTTGCGTAAATTGGTTTATAATCCTGAGTTAATTTCTCGATAGCAAATTCTGACAGAAACGATTAGAATCATTACAGCAATAACAGTTTTCTGATGATGTTTCAAAAATTGATCAGTTGTTTCTACTTGTGCCAGGTGAAAGCGAGTTTTAAAGAGCAAGCTTGATTATCATTCGGTGTTTTTATGATAAGTAACGTTTCCCTTCTAGGACGTTTCACCGTAGAACTCAGCCGTTAATTACAGGGTTCCACACTGAATGTTATTGAGGCAACAAGCATGTTAACGTTGCGAAGGAACAGCTGAAAGGTATGCGCAAGAATGCTTAAACAGCATTAGCAAGTTCTGTGTATGAAAAGATCAAGAAGATGACTAAGAAGGCAAAGGTGAAGATAAGCATCCCTCGAACTTGTGGTAGGCACACATTAAGAAACAACACCAATGCCAGGACACCAGTCGCCTACTTTCGACGGGCAATATTTCTTCCTTTCCTTGACAACTTGTTGGAGCAAATAAATACCCGCTTTGATGGACGATCAGAAGCGGCATTGCTTGGACTGCTACTGATACCTGCCAACTTACAGCAGCTTAACGGGTCTTCTCAAGAGAAACTTATTCAGCGTTATTCCCCTGATCTGTCGTCCCCAAGCAGTGCGTCGCAGGCCTGGAGGTGTGGAAGTGCTTCTGGTATGTTATTTTGCGTTAATACTATACATGGGTTACCAAGTTTATAGTGAAACTGAGATAAGCTAAAAAAAACCGATTATATCTTGTCTTGAAATATGTGTTAATTCTTGCTTTTATTTTTAGGAACAACGCTACCGTAAAATTCACGACACTGCAAGAGACATTGAAAGCCTGCAGCTCAAGCCTCTACCCCAATGTCCACGCAATTCTGCGCCTCCTGTTAATCACCCCGGTCACAAGTGCAACTGTTGAACGTAGCAACTCTTCACTGCGCTTTGTGAAGAATGTCTAAATGCACTGTTGCTGCTCTTTATTCACAAAGACAGACCTTTAAACTATAATGCAGTTGTTGACGAGTACGCCAAACGAAACCAGAGAAGGATGACCTCAATCCACTGCAGTGATTTATTTCGATTAATACTGGATGTATAAATGCAATGCAATGACTCTGTTAACAGTTCGCCTACCACTAACACTACGATTTTGCTTTGAAAATCGTTTTCATAAAATGCTCTTTAATTCTATCTTCCGAAACGTTAACGTTACTTTACTTTGCATCACGAATACGCCCACAATCATGTATGCTGCATCTCCTGAAAAGTGAAGTTTTCATTCGGGGGGGGGGGGGGGAGGGTGGGGAACTCGGCCCCCTGTTTCTGAATTTTCTGGATGCGCCCCTGACTATCCATTCTTGGGCCATTTCATATCAGAATTGGATTCTCGCATTATATCAAACCAAGTCCTCTCTTTAAAATAACGAATATTTTGCCGAAAAATGTCGGTTATTGGTCTTCCACCAAGGTAAGCGTTATCTCGCTGGGACAAAGTGCATGATCTTCCGACAACCGCTGCAGAAACACTTCCTCATTGCCACCTACCGGGTTCCAAATATTTCAAAAGCCTTCACAACTGTCCTTACCCTGCCAATCTCTACAGCCGCTGCAGAAGGGTCTTTTGGTGCCGTGAGAAGACTCAAGACCTACTTGAGATCAACAATGAAAGAGGATTGTCTTAGTGGGCTTGCGTTAATGCATATTCATAAACATGATGTTTCTTTGAATGCTGAGGATATCCTGGACGATTTCGCAGCCTGTGGGAGCTCCTCTTTTAGGCTACCAAGTAGTTCTACTTTCTCAAATGGCAAGAGAAAAAGTTTTTCATTTTAACCCTTCGTACTCCCGATCTCACTTGAGCAAAACGGCGTGAGCCGAGCCGCTCCGCGGCAAATGCACAATGATTAGTGGCATCAGTGGTTTTATTAATATAACTAAAAGCGGCCAGAGGCGGATCCAGGAGTAGGGTTGGGGGTTGCAACCCTTCTAGGAATTGTTTTTCTCTATCTCAAATTTGTGTGCGTGGTAAAGGGGAGTTCAGATCTTAGTCATTCGTGGCAAATAAAACGGTCAATTTTCACTTCACGACAAACAAAATGACCATATACTGGATTATGAAAATTTTGGTTCCCGGACTCAAAAATTATGGTAACATTCAGGATATATATCTTGAGTTTACAAACACTTTTCGAATCTGAGTAATGCGTGAAATGGCGTTTTAGCGGTTTCGGTAAAAAAAATTCCCGGGGGAGCTTGCCCCCGGACCCCCATAGAAGCTCGCAGCTTCAGCGCTCGAGACACGCCCTTCGGCATAATAACGACTCTCAAGCGCGTTAGAAACAGGCCTACAACTATTCAAAACCTCGCTACGCCCCTGGCAGAAATCTTATGCGAAATGAATACCATAAGCAATGTTACCACGAGAGTCTCAGACTCATTTATAATTCATCAAGTTTAAAGAAAGGAAATGATAACCGCGGCGGTGAACATGTGTGGATAATTGATTTTAATTAGCATAGATTCTTACGCCTTAGTTTCAGTTGCTCCAGACAGTGTTTTACCACATTTCCAACCCTTCGAAGTTTGTCAAAAATACTCCGCTACTACACTCTCTCCTCGGCGTTTGGAAATATGATGAAATACTGTCACTCGTGTATGATATTTTAAAGAACGGCGAATGCGGCAGTTGCCGCTGTATAACTCGAGGGTTATAACGTAAAATTGTTAACAGTAAGGTCACAATGAACTGAAAACTTTCTAGTTTTTTCTTTCACTCTGGTTAGAAAACTGCGTAAGTGTTGTAAAGGTAGACGCACAAAAACTGGGGTAAAACACCGCGGCCTGGATAAGGGAGGTGGTGGTGCGTGAAAACAGTACCTGTTGTTTATTGAAAATCTACAGTGAATGGCTTCAGTCGCATTTAGGTCTTGAGTTTGAGCGAGAAAATAAGTGAGAGTTTCAATAAACTCTTAAGCGGATTTGCACGTTGTCGTCATTTGACTACAACTACCAGAATTCCTTTCGTTTTTTCTTTATTATTTAAATTTTGAATTCCCAGTGTGGTTTAAATAACAATTGCCCTAATTAACATAAGAAACAGAAAAAGTGAAGGATTCTGGTAGTTGTAGTCAAATGACGCCATCATGCAAATCGCCTATTACCACCACATTAAAGTGGCCGAACACAGTTTTCGTGCGCGCTTTTGTTGATGCAATTCAGCGAGCGACAGGGATTGCAAAAAAACAAACATGCCGTCAATAGGGCGATCATTTTATTTACTCAACACCCGCACTATCTGTGCTATTTTTGTCTATAATTGAATGTAGTGTATTGATGGCTTTAGTCTTTTATCATAAATATATGTTAGAAAAGTTAAAGATGCAAAGAACTCAGCAATTCTCAGCTTTTTCTTTGTTACCGAAAGAACCCAGTTAAATGCAGCGCATGCGTAGTAAGTCAAAAAATTGCGATTGAATGAAAATTTGCACTCTCAGAAATACGCCTATTTCTCGAGAACCACTCATTAGAATTTCATGAAAATGGGCACGAAAATACTTTAGGAAATAAGTAACTGGAGTATTGAAAAAAATTTAACTTTACCAAAGGAAACTCTAGATACTCCAGTAAACCTTCAACAACGGACAATGAAAGATCTCTCTGTTAAATTATTAGCAAAATGGTCTTAACTTGTGAGAATCGTTACAAGCTTGGTGCATGCAAATTAAAGAAAATCTAATGACTAGATTTTCTACAAATAAACAAAACCGATTTTAAAGGCCTGTTTATTTTTATTCGTGTTGCCATGGCAACGGCACATACGTCAGCTTAACCATCAAAAAACCAAAGTTTGTGTTGTTAATTTGCTTGCTGCCATTTTTGGCGACTGAGGGATCAAGGGTTTTAGAGAAAAAGGTGAATGAAACATAGGTATCAAAAACTGTGTTCAGCCACCTTAACCGTGTCGGCACGTGCCTTGCTTAACTACATAACATTCTTTACTCGTGGGTTCTGGTATCCTGATAATCATAACAACCAGAGTGAAAAACAAAAATAAACTGCTGTTCGCGGACAAATATCCTCTTTTCCAGTTTTACTTAGACATCCATTCAATATCTTATTTCCTCGTCTACAACGCACCCCCCGATTAAGTGCTTCTCCTCGAAATAGTTTCAAATACAAAACCCACTCCCCTCCTTGTAAAAGCAGCAAAAATTACTGTGTGAAATGAACGAAGCTAAAGGAATTACTCCAGGTTTCTTGGAAAAATTAAAATTGTTTTTCAAATAAAAGAGGTCCAATGATTGAATGATACCTGATTATTAGGTAAGAGAAACTTTAACTTGTGTTTTGCTGGCCCCTCACATTTGCATTGCGCATCCTTACTGCGCATAATTTATAGTGTCACTAGCGCGCGCTCGTGCACGCGCTCATTCTCTATTTTCCAATTGCCCATAATTCACTCTGTTTGCCCCCCAAATTTTGAATAAACTAATGTTGTGAAATGCTTTTCGAGACACCAATCTTGACACCTTGTCTCCTTGCGCCCCGAAACACGTGGTGTGGCAACGCGTGTTTCGGGGCGCAAGTGAGTTCAAAGTACGGAACTTGATATACTGAACGGGTCATTTTGCAATTTATGTGCGTTGGCTGTTGGGCTGCCGTTACACATCTTCGCTGCACAGTGCTGACGGGCCCCAAGAAGGGCGAAACAGCTGTCCACTGTTGCGATCCTACTTTATCGATTCTTGTCATGTTGGTGGCTCAAGACATTTTTCACGTATTATCAGCCTTGCAGTCTGTTGTTTGTTTTCAGTCTGTTGTTTGTTTTCAGATCTCTTTAAATTCAACGTTGGCAGCGTTTATCGTATGCGGTCCCTTGCAGTTTCTGGGTTCTTAAAAACGCATTATACTTCACTTTGAGGTCTCCCAATGCCTTTTACAGCCTTGTACATAAAAACCCTAATCTAAAACGATCTCTAAAATAGAAAACTTTTTAATCGTGATTTAAAACAGTCCACAGAAGAACACTGTTTAATGCCATTTGGTAAGTCGTTCCATAGCCTTGGTGCAATAACCGAGAAAGATCTGCCACCATAAAAAGTCGTTTTATTCTTTGGAATAGACTGCAAATTTAAGTCACTTGACCGCAGAAAACGCTGAGGCATATAAAGAAATATAAGTTCATTCAAATAGTTCGTTTAACACTGGATACACTTAAACTGAAATTATTGGATACAAATATGTAAAATCAACGAGCCATAGGCTTAAAAGAACAGTTTCAGGATAAAATATCAATCCTTTAACTCTCACCTGTAATATAATTCTGGTATACCGATGTTATGCTGGTCAACCGATGATCAAACAGTGGAGTGGATTCCCCAGTGATCGCTATCTACAGAAGCAGAGAAAAGTTCAATATGTCAATCAATATGAGCAATATATATGAATATATTAATAAGGTGGTATCGTGGGGGCTGAACTGAAAAGAAACGTCGAATTGGCTGAAGTTAATTAGTATTGATTTTTAACTAATGGTTCTTTCCTGACTTCATATTTGTTTTTAGCACAGTTTGACGTAACTACATCCTTGTTTTCGTAAACTTATGATTTTCGGAGATGTTATTTTTTCAAACAACCGCCTTATTTTTGCTATCTGTATTCTCGTTTGGTACATTTTGTATTTTACCACTTCCTTGGAAATGCCGAGTCAAATAGAGAACAAAATAATGTTCCCACATCATTTCAATTTCGGTAAAAGTTCCAGACATGCATGCTAATGCCTTAATTTGATTCCTACAGATTTCCGCTTTGAACAATGACTTAAAGCTAGTCCAGTATGTTTTTTTTTTTTCCTAAGAGCCTTCCTGAAAGCTAGATAATTGCTATGGACTTATGTATTGGTTCGCACGTAAATGAAACTCCTACAGAGATAAGTTTTATTTAACACTGATATGTATGACTGAATTTATGAAAACCGTGTTAAGACTTTGCACCGAAACAACCATATGCGCTTTGATTTCACAATTCCAAAAGGCCTTAAAATCACTCCAAGCGATCAAAAAAAAATGGATAGAGAGAAAAGCAAGAAAAGGAAGATAAGAGAGTGGAGGAAAAAAAGACTTAAATTCCTTTTGATTTTTATATCGTCTACTTTCGAAAGGAAAAACCGCTTGAATTCTTTGACACTGTTTACATAAATCCAGACATATATATATAGTCAGTCAAATATTTCAAGTTCTCTTTTCTAAAAGCCCAGATGAGAGCTGCAATATTTGTTACAGACTTAATATTTCATCATTTTACATGTAATTAATGTTAGGATGGAGATTTGCACTCAAATGTCCTGATTTAAACGTATATTAAGATTTCCACAGATTTGGATTTGTATCTACGACGTTGGTCTTCCCAAAGTTTCTTCTAAATGCTCAAGTAGAAGTTTAATTAAACTGGGCCCATGTAATTACTATGGACTTATGTTTTATCTTTTTTGCTTAATAGAAGACGTTTGCGCAGGTGTCCCGGATCACGCGACTCTTGAGATTTCCAAAGGTTTCAGTTTTTACCTCTGGCAGATTATGGCGTTGGTCTGGCTACAAGGTTATTTTCTAACAGGCCAGTCGAAGGTCCACATAATGCCTCACGTCGAAAATATAAGTCGTAAGATAAAATATTGACCATCACGCAGTTTAGATCAGTGTAATTAATATGAGATTGAGCAAAAAAAATGCACATTAATCTCCATCGGTCTCCATTGTAAGCGTTATGGATATAATTGAGAATGATAGTGTGGGGGCTGAATCGTAAACAGCTTAGTCATTATGAAAGAGCCATTTTAAACAAATTCCTCTTTTGATAGGTCACGGCAAGAAATATTCCATTATAATTTGTTAGTCCGGTCGATGTCGGTCAGATGTTTCTGACCTCCGGAATATAAATAAAGTTTCCTCGTTTTAATTTTAAAATTTAACTTTGCTGTTGCTAGTTAATCATTAGTAATAACTGAGTAATATTCGGCCATAGGATTTCAAGCAGAGAACGTCGATATCTGAACAAACTCCAACAAAAACAGAACAGAATAAAGCAAAACAAAACGAGATAGATCCACTTGGAAAAGTAACAGACTGTAGTTCGTGCCCACTTACACTATATATTGATACAGTCAAAGTCGTTATTGGCTGCCACTCAAAGTTAATAAATAACTTATTTGTCATCTCCTTAACTTATTTCTAACTTCCTTTTGAGGAAATACATACCTTCTTTGGTCAGAGGAAGCAAATGTGGACTTACTCTCAGTGAAGGCAATGATATTCTCTAGGTATGTGACGTGGTTCAAAATACATGACCACGTGACGTGTCATTTTGTTAAAATTTAATAAATCGGCAAATTGGTGGCGAATTTTCACTCTATTGATCAATAAATAAGCGTTTTCGATGCAAGTTTAAATCATCTACCTTGTTACGTTTGGAATGATCTACGTTGATTTCGCTATTAGAAGATAGAAGTGATCAAAAGTCAAATTTTGTTGAAAAAAGCGGCCTTTTACCCTATAAACGTTTTCTACGAAAAGCGGGGCGGTCATTACAAACGTGAGAGGATGGAAACAATTGAACTGCATCTAAAATGCGTTTTTTATTAGATGATATTACTGAAAACCGCCACCAATTGCTCGAATAAAGTCTATTTTCCGCTAAAAGTCACGTGAAATGTCAAGTGACCCTTCAGAAGCACCAAGTCTACTTTCAAATGTCCAGGACGTTAAAACCTAATTGTGTACTAAATTTTGTTCCATTGCCATTTATGCTTTCAGAAATATGATCAATACATTATTTTTACTAGTGATAGCCTTTGACCGCGGCCTTAAATTACTTTTGAATTATTCCGGAGGAATTCATTTTCTCACAAAAGCAGAAAACACTCCATAAATCTTCGTCGATACCAACTGACTCGAAATGTTCCATTTCTTTTTCGTGCTTCGAAACTGCCTGCCTTAATTGCAAAAAGATTCCGACACCAGATCGACTCCGACTCAGACGCTGTTAAGGTTCAAGAACTGCTGAATTTGCATGACGTGAGATTGAAACACGGGCTAAACAATGGGCAGAGTTATGTTGAGTAAGGAGCCGAGAATTATGTCGCTCAGGTTGCAGAGTCACCGTATTGTCGGGTATTTTAAACGACTAATTTTGTCGAAAGTCTCAAACCACTGCGAAGATACCTTTTTTGGGGTTGATTACGAATGTATTTGGACTTCATTTCTTTAAGTAATATTGTTGAGTCCAGTGATACCACACCACGCGTGTATTCAACCTAAACCGCTCATTTATGAAAAACACTTTTTCCGACATTACCACGAACAACGATTGTACAAATGTTATCTCTATTTTCGGAATAATGTCTTACCTTGAAGCAAAGGAAATGATTCATTTTCACTTGCTTGAGGTTACGGTTTAAGAATCTGAAGATGACGTTAGCCAGTAGTGGTGGTGATGTTAACTTTTTTGATTTTAGACTCCGTAGATTGGCCTTAAATAAGAGCAGTTCTCGGTTAAGGAGATATTCCGGCTGAGAAACAGATGTTCAGAATACAACTAATTCGTCAGCAACAATTACTTTTACGAGAAGCTTCTCGTTTGAATTGCTAATGTGCTCTTCACCTGGCTATTGATCTGACACACGGGTTTTCTAGAGATAAGATATTTACAAAATGAATCAAAAGTGGTTATATGCAGTGTCAAGGTTGTATCCTTCATTCTAGAAGTAAGTGAAGTAATATATCAAACACAAAAGACCGTGCTTGAACACATTACCAAACACAGAGAAGAAAGTTGAAAATACGACGCACAGCGGAGTATCTTTGACGAACCTCGAGTTGTTTGAAAATGTGGTAAACGCTGTCTTGAGCGTCTGATATATCTTTTCAATCGAAACTAAACCTAAGAAGAAATCGTAAAAATCCAGCCTAATTAAGATCGGATATCCAAACACCATCACCATCTTGATTTCCTTTGTTTAAGTTTGATAAATTATTAATGAGTTTGAGAAGTTTATTTCTCATTAATAGCTTTATTTTAGCATATTAGGGCCTGAAGTGAATTTCACATGTAAAGGATGTAAAGCATTCATTACTTAACATTATCCACAACAGTCACCTAAATTGCCAGTCACCTAGCCTTAATTGTTGAAAGGTTCGACAACACATCGACTGCGACTCAAATGTAGTCAAGATTCAAGAATCGCTCAATTTGTATGGCGTAACATATCAAACACGAAAGAACGTGTTTGACCACATTTTCAAACACCGAGAAGAAAATTGAAAATACCACGCGCAGCGGAGTATTATCGAAGAACAACAGTTAGAGTCTTGTTGGGTAAGGAGGCGATTCTTAAGATCCAGGGTCAATGTACTGCAATTGGCTAATTTCGTTAAAATGCTCGAACCTTCTCTTTTAAAACACTAATTTGGCCTTCACCTGGCTGTTAATCTGGAGATAATTATTTACCACGTGAATCAAAAGCCGATATATGCAGTGTCGGACTGTCAAGACTCTATCCTCTATCCTTTGTGTCTTAATCATCCAAAAAGAAGAAATAAAGAATACCACGTTCAGCTGAAATTTCAACAGAATGGCAGTTTTAAATTTCTTAACATTGTGGTGACAAAATCAAATTTCATTCCCAAAACGGTTTTTTCTGTTTTCGTTTTTTTTGCTCTGTAACTTTTTTTATTCCGGTTATTTGAATATTTGGTGGTATCTGGTAATATTATAAACGAACTAAATGCAACTATTGGCGGCTATTTAGGAGAAATGTAGCCTCACGAGACCAAAACTCACGTTTAAAAGAACAAAATTGCAAATTCTTAATTTGTGGTTTAATGAAAAAATGAAAAGAATATATACATCTTGTGGTTACTTGTTATAGCTAACATACTGGCGACATATATTACCATCTTTAACAGCTGCGTACTAAATCTGACAGATAGAAAGAGGAAGTTCTAATTTTGTAACCTAGTCACATCAGTAGAGGAGATTTATCATCCGATTTTGAAGGTAAAATTATCTCTTAAAGGAAAGAAACTAATTTTATTTGTCATTTTGTTTTATTATCTTGATAAGTTCGTTTCTAACACATCCGCAAGCTGGAGGCTTTTGTTTGGAACAATCCAGAACATAAGTGATGGAGGTAAGTGTTCATTTAAAGAAGAACAATTGAAATATTGAGCGTAAACATTCGTTTTGGGGGTAATTCTAAACTAAAGCAAATACTGCCATCTGATTGGCTGAGATGTCGTACGCTATCAAGCATCAGTGTGCCGTTGCTAGAGGTCGTCTACATAATGGCGACTTTTTCGTTTCTCCGATGTTTCGAAGAAGATTTAGAAATATTACTGGATAATTCAATTTCCAAGAATTATGCTCATCGTTATGCGACTTTAAAACCTATAAAGTTTTCAATAAACTACTGATGAGCCCGCGAACAGTTCAGTGCAAGCTTTTTGTAAGTAAAAATTGACACATCCTGCGCGAGATGTATAGTCAAGTTAAAAAATACTTGAAAACCGTTATTTGAAAAAAAAATAAAATAAATGTAGATTATTTAACACAATCAAATCATTCGCTCTTTATTTCTATGAGGTGATAGTTCATTCGGTCTTCGGCCTCATCAGCCCATAATTTAGTTGTTAAATTTTTCGCGGTACTTTGATCCATTCTTCTCCAATTAGCAGAATAGTCGAAATATATTTTGTATCCCAGAAAAAGGCAAATGGGCCCTAACTCCAGAAAAATACAAGAAAAACGGATAAGGTAACTAAGAACTTTGGCGCACTTTGTAATAACCTCAGTGTCTCACGGCACAGTCAGCGGATGGTAAAAAGTCAACCTTGCGTCCAGGAGCGTGTAAATTTCATTTCGAACATACTAAACTATAATCATGGCAGGTCTCCGCATCTTTGCGATTAAGTGCAAGGAAGTCCAAAACGTTGCGTATGGTGGGGAATTAACTTGAGATATGACGTCATCAGACGTGCTCTAACCAAAGAAGAATTTAATCTATTAATTAAATTCATGGTTGCAATATGTGGAATTTTGATTGTTATGGCATATTTAATTTCCTGAAATCATCCTCTCATTCGTGTTTCCTTTCAAGAGAACATTTATTGCAAAAACTGTATTTCAGTCTTTTCTGTTTTCGAAATTCGTTCTCGTGCAGTTTGAGACACCATGTCTAAATATTTCCTTGAATGAATCACCTTCGGAATGAGTCAAGTGGGGACATCTTTCTATTTTTAAAAGCCGCATGACATTTCGTCTAGTTGTAGCATTCTCTTTGAATTTTTATCACATTCTGGAAAATACAGTGCGAAAGTACCGAATATAGCGTGAATTCCATTTGTATCTGTATGTTTTTGCTTATAATGGATTTAACGTATGAAGACACAGGGTGTTACCTTAGCGAATACCCTAGATTTGCGTCAGGTGTCTTCAGACGCCGATAAGAAATGTTTAAAGACTTCAGTTCTTACCTTAAACCGTTGAGAATCCAGTCTGTTCAAAAACTGTTTAAAAGTTTGACTTGCAATGTTTCAAAAGTAACGTCCTTTTTCTATGTACATGTATGTTTCAAACGACAAGAGCCGGTTTGGGCAGGAAGTTTCATTGTACAACCCAGGGGTTTTGTCCACGTTAAGGGTGGAAACTTAGCAAAAGCGAAGTTTACACAACTCGCATCATAATTTGCATCTTCCTTCTGCTTTGACAGAGTCGATGAATGCATGACAGCCCTCCAAGAATGAGTACCTAAATTTAACTTTGAGACAGTGTTTGTCAACAAGGTAGACATAAGTGTCTGCCAATGAAGTAACTGTTCCGACTTGTATAAGCGTTTGCTCCTCAGTTTTTTTTTTTTGTTTTTTTGTTTTTTTGTTTTTTTTCGTTCTGCAGGTGGTCTTCAAAAGAAATCTCTTCACCGAGCGTCGAAATTCTGCATCGGAGGCACATTTGCGCTTTGCAAGCGAGGTTCGATGCGTTCGAAACGAGGGAAACGACTGTATTAATGTCTTCAAAAAAGCCACCAAGCTCGCGCTCCTGATAAAATATACATAACATTCTCCACACGTTGCTTGTCTTGCATTTTCCCCTGCTTTTCATTCGGTATTCTTGCTGTTGATTTTGTTTGTTTTCCTCTGATTAAGGGAAGAGAGAAGAAGCTTATGTAGGACCACGTAAGCTTATCGTGAGTAAAACAGTTCAACATGTTTTTATATGGTATTTTTTCAATTTACTGTGATATTCTGGTAATCCTTTATGAACAGAAAAGTTAAATATAACTTTGTCCATTTGCTCGAGGTTTTGTTGGAGATGTCAGTTGGCATCCTTTGTTTCTTTAATGAAGCTTTTTGTTTGATATTCATTTTTGCTTTTCGTGACAGTATTGGATTTGGTGTGAAGGAAGTTTTCCAGATATATCGAGCCGAGTTGCGAAACGACCTGATTTTCAAAATTGATCCAGTCTGAGATGTTATATTATTTATGAGCCCTGAAGCTACCATCAAGAAAAACGTTATCAATTTTAAAGTTTAAATATCAATATTTTTCATAGTAATTGCCCTATTTGCTTTCATCCAGTAGTAGACCAAAAATATCCCCAGTTGACGGCTTTTTGATATCCTCATATCCTGTACCCTAGCTCTCAGCCTTGTCAAATCCATCGTATAATAACGCACGTCTTCTCAAAGTTCTGTTCTTCCTGCTAAGAATTCATTTTGCTGTTCTCCAAGGCCAGTACAAAGGAAGTGAAAAAGTAATTAGTGATATGTGATAATACCTGTAAAGATTACAAGAAAACTAAATGGTTTCAAAACATAGTCCACCATGCAGGAAACTGTGTAATAATTTCAGACAAGTCATGCAATTTCAAAAGCTACCAGTACACACTATAGCTGTGAATGCGTCTCTTCTTAGTTTGATTTCCTGCTGAAAACAGCGTAGAGGACGAGAGAGTATCGTACAATGAAGTCATGCCATCGGTCACTTCTCTAACAGTCATATCAGTGTTTGAGTGAGCTAGAGGGAAACCTGGGGGAGGGGTTTCTGAGTGTGTTCTGATTGGCCATTAAGAACTGGAATATCTCGTCCCAATGTTTCTCTCAATTCAAATTACAAAGTGTTTTGATGATGTAAAGACCGTTGCAGTTGACTCAAAATTTGCGCCCAACAGAAATAATAAATAAACTAAATAAATTATATTTAGAGAGGAAGCTACATCAGCTTTAGCTGCCAAAAAATACATTAAAAAAGCCTTCCCTACTCCTCACGCAATATCCAGTCTGCTTCCTTTGCGTGAACCCCACGATTCGAACGCGTAGGACTCTTTCTTCTAAATTGACTGATCCATCTTAATTTGATTTCATATAACATTGGTCTTTTTGTGCTGCCATCGTCTCACTAAAATCGTTTCTGGTCGTTATCGCTACCAACCAAATTTCTTCTGGTGCGAAATCACTCACGGTCAATAATTTCCATTGCAAATAATATTATTCATAGTGCACGTGCTGATGCTGATAATTATTCATCTCATGTTCAGTTATCCGCCATCGTCTTCGTTAGTTCCTGTTCCGTCCACGTTTCTACAAAAAGAGTGAAACGTTTGGTAACCTAATCTTGCAAAACCGACAGTTATGATGTTAGTGGAAAGAGACAGACATGTTATGTGGCCGAGTAACGATTATTCGACCGAAACAACGATATATTTGCCATGAAGACAAGGCACACGTGCCGAGGTTCAGTCGAGCTTGTACGGTTTCAGTGCGGCTAGTGCGTCTTCGTTTGAAGTTTGCCAGGTTGGTAGAACTGTAGAAAGCACTGTAAAATCACACACTACTTAGTTTTTCAACTTTTTGCCAGTTGCAACAGTACGCGCACAGTTTACACCATTCAAGTCAATATATGTACAATTTTAGCTGTGAACATTGCTCTTTCACTCACTCACTAACTGAAAATTTCTTTGGATCACAAACCGATTTACTTCTTGGAATCTGAAAACTCTTTCATCCACTGGTCAAGAAAAACAGATCGACTGCTTTTAAAGTGCAGGCGTCCTGCGACTGATGTTTCTTTTATCATGAAATCTCGAAATTAAGCATAAAGTGTTTGTTAAGTATTGGGAATAATGAATCAGCACATCAGTAAGTTTTCTTTGTTTTTTTGCATTTTGTTTCTGCGTTGGTTGTTTCCTTGCTGTTGTGGTTGTTCGTTACTTTTTCCCTTAAAGGGGGAGTTAAGTATTTGAACTGAAGCTTGTAATTTCACCGATTTCATTCAATAGTAACTTTCGTTACTGCCAAATTATCTTGAGTTGCTGCAGTTTCAACTCTTTTGGTCTTCGTTTTAGGCCGTTTTTTTTTCCTTCATTAGGATAACCAATGGCGAGAGAACATCGCACAAGTTTCACAAGCAATTTTACTACGTCATGAAGTATCATATGAGCTGTTACATGGCATTTAACGGTATGTCAGTTTCAATCAATTTTTAAGACGTAACGAAAAGAAAACCTGGGCTCAACTGTTCAAATCGTGACTGGAATTTGAGAAAATTTTTAAGTTGACCACAAACATGATTAATACAAAGTAGTAATGAAAGGCTTCGGGCAAGAACGTCCCCTTGATTTTCGGTCATTTTTGAAGTTATTCAAAAAATCACAGGAAACATTACAAATTAAGCCAGCTACTTTGTATATTGCGCACACGCACAAGTTACACTAATTTATAGCTGGAAAATTCTGAAAACAGAATTTAATCGAGGCTAACACAACTGAGAAAACAATGTAAACAAATCGTGCTTTACTTCAGTACTTAACATGGCATGGCGCTGAATAACATAAAAAAGTTTGTTAAGGCGTAATGATAGATTTTCATATGATGGCTGGTATTCACACTATCAAGAGGTCATTTCAGAGTTGAGCATCGTTCAGTGCAAATTTCAAATGTAATTTGGCCTAAATTGCGGCTGTGAATAATTGAAATAGATAGAAATGAGAATAAAGGAAAAGCAACCTTTTTCTTTGAAACTGATTCGTCCAGATCTTCTCTGAGAGTGGTGCTGACTAGAAAGTCGATCTCAACTCTTTTTCATGTTAGTGTTTTTCTCTAAGTCAGAGACCCTGTTGAAACGTAATTGGTTAATACGTTAGCATAAGTATTCTTCAAACGTCAACATGTTATTATATCATGCATGTGGGCATATAAGTTTTTCATTTTCAATTCCTGTTCAAACATTTCATTTTTTTAAGTGGCCAAATTTGACGATTTGTGTCAAACAATGCTGATGTGACCTTTTTGGGGGAATTATTAGACAATTGTCATTTCATTCAGTGGTTTGCTCGACATCATTAGAAATGTCGTCGTCGATTTAGCATTAGCAGCAATTTTGTTATTTATTCGGTTTGTTTCTCATTTCCTATGAAGGAAAATCCGCAGCTGCTGCAGATTTTAATCAACTTGTTTTGAGGCTTAAAGAAAATATACTTTTTGAGACGTGGGATTTTCGTCTCGATAGACAAAATAAGAAATGATGCCTTGTGGTTAAAAACACGGACAAAATTTCAATATTTTTCCTCGCACATAATGTAAGTTAATTAAAATAACAGAACGAATTTGGATTTGCAGACAACAACATGCTTCATTTCCTCACAATTTGCATTTACAGATAAAGCACCTATTGGTATAAGTGTATATCTCACCCAGATGCCTTTCGTTTTAGCCAGGTTGCATCTAAATTTTTAGGAAAGTTTGAAAAACAGAGCTTTAAGGTTTCGCGTAGTTTGCTACCGCAATGATAAAGGATCATAAAGCTTTCATTTTATTTGTATTGCAACAAACGTTTTATTTCTCGGCATAAATGGCTTGCAATTTCCAAGAGATTTTAAAAAATCCGTGAGCATAATAACACAAAGACTGATAGAAACAAGTTATGCCTCGCCTTCACGACCCAATTTCCAATACTTTACAGCGTAATTTTGATGTTTCCAAAAAAAGTTACGGAGCTGTTTGTGTCGTATGCTAGAGCTCAGAGTAAGATGTGTGCGTCTTGGTATCAGGAGCCATAATTAATCGTGGCTCCTGTTGGTATAAACTTTTAATGTTTGTTTTTCCTCAGTTGAACACGGTATTACGCGATTGAATTATTTCTTTTGCAGGAGTGAAGGAAGTCTAACATGCCATTAAACTGCATTTTAGACCGATTCTGTATAATAAAGCTGCTGCAAGTTCTCATCGTGAAGTTTTCTCTTTGCTGAATACGCACAGATATATTTAATAGGGAACGCGAAAACACGTTGGACATTTGCCAAGTTTAAAATGTATCAGAGCAAGAAAACAGAAAGCGTTAAGGGCAAAATATTGCTTTCGTTCAGATTATTCGTCTGCACTTATTGAAAGAAATTACAAGTATTTTTGCTGGCAACTGCGCCTGTTACAAATGGTTTCTGATAGTTTCGTCAGAACAATTCCAAGTCTTTTACCTGAAAAAATTTTCAAAAATAAAGTCTTTTGGCGGGAAAATAGAGCGCGTTTTTAAACGGTGCCTGGAAATTTTTCCAAAATAAAACTAAGTCTTTTGGCGGGAAAAATCTCTGCAGTTTGCAGTCAGATTTGGCCCATCGAAAGTCAGCCTTTATTTTGACTTGTTACTAGACCCTGGTTAAAAGTGCAGAACGTTTTTCCGCGTCGGCAACACTACATAGTCAAAATATAGTAAAAGAGATAGCCTACATTTCGACTAGTTTCCAGGCCCCATTAAAAGCGCGCATTTTTTTATTAAGTGACAGAAGATTCATTTGTTGATTACAATATTGTTTCTTTATTTCCATTCAATAAAGTTTTAATTGATAACTGATTTACAAGTTGTGATCTTTATTGAGTATATATTTACAAGTTAAGTATGAAAACTGTTTAACTAACTACTACGGTCGATAGATACAGAGTAATTTTACGAGTCGTAAAATTTCACTGTATCTATATACCAAAGTAATTATTTAAAACAGTTGATAATTGTTAGTAAGTCTGAAAAATATCTAAGTAGTAATTACAACAATCAAAGCAAAGAAAATAAGTTTCTCAAAATCAAAAGTGAAATTACATATTTTGTCTCGTTCTTAGCAAAAATGTTTACTACGGAGGTACAAAAAAAATATTGCCGGAAATTTTGTTCATTAAAAATTACAAGTCAGGTCAAATTTAGAGATAATTTCTCTTTCAACTACAGCGATTTCAAGTCTTCAAAGCGAATGAATACAAAATAAACGCGGACCCATGCAAAGAAACCACACGAAATCGTAATAAGAGAAGTTTGAATAACAAGAAAATTTTGGTCAGAAATTCAGTGTTATTTGAAGAATAATTCTGTTCGTTTGCTATTTGCGCAATGGTAATATTTCATAATTTGAGTTGTTTGCTTCCGAAATTTCTTGAATTCTCTCTCTGCGTAATTTGCTGTAAAATCTAGCAGTTCAAAAAATACGGCGAGAAATTCAGAAAAATTCACAAGCAAAAGGCTACGTTCCATATATCAATATTCCAACATAGCTCCGAGGCTTTCAGGTCCAAATTGCATTTTTTCAAGTTTCTGTCTCTCAATTCCCAAAAGAGACTCGGATACAAAGAAAACAACACCAAATATAGACGTTTGTCCCGAAAGCCTCGGAGCCGTGTTAGAATATTGATATATCGAACGTGGCCTATTGTGCCCTAAAATGCAATACAAAATGGCTTCTTAAAATCCATATACGGTTTCATGACTGAAGATGAATTTACTCAATTGGAGAGGAAAAATACGGCGAGATCTTTTAGAAACATTCATAATTAATTGCGCCGTAAAATAGAAGAACAAGTTACCTTGAAAAATTTAACTTCGTTGCATGACCGACAACAAATTTAGGCCTCTGGTAGAAGATATGTACGGTTAGACTTTCAAAAACAATCACAATTAATTGCGCCGTGAAAAATAAGACGAAACGATGTTTAAAAAATTTGCATGCAGCTTCATGGCCTACAATGAAATTTGGTCTCAGGAGGAATGAAATACGGCGAGATCTTTTAGAAACATTCACACTCAGTTGCGCCGTAGAGTAGTGAAAGATAAAATTCCTCTGAAAAAGTTACATCAACTCGCCAAATTGAAGTCTCTGGTTTTCAAAACATGGGTCCGCGCGCTACCAATTTAAAATCTTAGTTCTCCTTACTGAAGAGCATGCACTTCGTGTAATGCTAGTTATGAGAATTTAATCGTACATGACGGCAACATTCCTCAGTTAAATTCTCGTCATTGGAGTGACTTTGATTCTCTAATTGTTCTTGGAAATGAAAGGCTTAATACTGGTTCTGTGTAATAATTATTCTTTACCTAACGATCCACATGAAACGTAAACCAAACGCCGTGATTTCTTCGTGGCTTCTTCATCTCCTGAGGCTTCTGGCGCGCACGGGAGTCCATGAGAATCTATGTCTGTGTCCCGCGGCAATATTGAATAAAGAGCTAACCTATGGAAAATATACCCATCCATGTCAACAATGCAGTGCTTTCTAATTAAGGCGCATTCTGCAAGAACAAGAATAAACAATCTCTTAAAAAAAATGCATGTAAAGTTTTAGAAGTCCGCACCCGTCTAAAGCTGCTAGTTAGTAGCAAATCATTTTGTCCTTTTGAAAATTAAAGCATTCCTTATCGCCGCCATGTTGACAATTCAGTTTATTTCTTAGACTGAACTGGGATAAGTTTGAAAAATTGACTGCTCTTTGTAATCAAGCTCCTATGCCAAAAATCGTGTTATATCCCCACTTACTGATAAACAAAAATTTGGTCGGAATCTTCAAAAGTTGTTTCACTTTAAGAAATCACTTTCATTGCTAATTTGCATCAGAATGAGATGGTCACACCCTGTTGAAGGTCATTCAAGGTCATCCAGTTTGATCTGACAGATCCAAATGCAGTGGTCTAAATCAGGAAGAATTGAGTACGTTACCTTTTTCCCCTGGTAAGAAGGGGTCCGGAGAATCTCAAATTCACGAAAATTATTTTTAAAATAGACCTAATAAGAAGGAATAGACCTTTCTCGACTGGGCGCTTTGTTGCCCCATTTCAGACCATGTGATCATACGCTAGACAATTTTCAACTAGTTGCGCGTATATGAATAAAGGATTTTTAAACTGATAAAAGAACAATTCCCTAGAGAATATCACGTGGTCTGTAATGGGACAACAAACCGCCCAAGCGAAAAAGGTCTATTGGTTGAAAGTCGAAAACTCCTAATTAGAAGATGTCAGCTCTTTTGGAAATCACGTGGGACTGAGTAATTTGCAAGTCATCCAGGTCATTAAGACTAGCGTGAATACAGGCTACAGAAGGTCACTCAAGGTCACTCAAGTCTGTCAGGAGCAAGTTAAGGCTGTAGTCAAACCAGCAAAACTCGAGTATTTTATCTTTTTCTCTCGCACAAAGGCTTTCAGATTACCTCAAATTCAAGTATATTGCCTTTCGAAAGCTCAAGTTTATATGAATTTTTCCAAAATCTCCTTTACATTTTAAGTTGTTTGCTTTTGAAAATCACGTGATAAATTTGCACTCTAAATTGGGCAATCGAACCCAGTGTAAGAGGCTACTAAAATGGCAGCTAGCGAGAATTACAAAAGACACTGAAGGTTATTCAAGATCACAAACATGAAGGCTCTAGTTCAATGAAGTCGCAACAAAAACTCTTTAAATTGGTACATGAAAGGCATTTTCACTAAAGCTGTGAAATTATTGCCCTTGTTTAGAGTGAAAGGCAAAATATAATTACTTTTCAAACTATGTTACAAAATCCCTTGTTGGATTAACTCAAAATGACCTTCCTTCATCACAGCCAGCTGAAGTCTTTATTTGAAGTCCCGAGTCTTTGCTAAAATGCAATTTCACGTAATATATCAAAAGAGAGATGCAGTGCTTCATCGAGATATCCAAACACCAAGAAGAGAGTATTTTTGACGAAATTTGAGGTGTTTGGTTAACCCATGAAACACTGTCTTAACTGTTTGATATATCTTCTCAAACGAAACAAAAACTAAGGGGTAAACAGAGAAATAAAATCGTCAAAATCTATGCTACATGTAATTAAAACCAGGTATCCAAACCTCCTTCACGGTTGTGATTTTCTTTGTTTCAACTGGTGAATTATTAATGAGTTTGAGAAAGTGATTATCATAACGAAAATTCCTCAAAATTCTGAGAAGTCCTGCCTCAACCAATGGCTTTACAAGACAGCTGTTCCATGGATTTTTAACTTTTATGTAACACACAGATTAGCGGATGTAATAAATTACGTCCAAATGTAATGCCCAATAAAAATGGCCCATGTAAATATAATATCACTGATGTCATGTTTTTGCACAGGCAGGAGAACAAGTACATGTACAGTGTGCCAGTCAATTGAAAATTCAGACTCCAAGACCTCAGTTTTTGTTTGAAAAACTTGAAGATTGTGTCACAAAGACCTACAAAAAAACCTAATCCCTTCCCAACTGTGTAAGGGAGGCGCGGTGGCCTCATGGCTAGTGCGCTCGTCTCCGGATCGAGCGGTCCGGGTTCCAGCCCTGGCCGGGGACATTGTGTTGTGTTCTTGGGCAAGACACTTTACTCTCCCAGTGCCTCTCTCCACCCAGGTGTATAAATGGGTACCGGCGAACTTAATGCTGGGGGTAACCCTGCGATGGACTAGCATCCCATCCAGGGGGGAGTAGAAATACTCCTAGTCGCTTCATGCCACAGAAACTGGGATAAGCTCCGGCCTGATGGGCCACTTGGCTCGCATGCAGACTTTACCTTCCTAACTGTGTACTGTATGCCAATAAGACATCTAACATAAACACTGAAGACAGTACGAAAAGAGCCACAAACTCACCATTGTCAAATGTGCTCAGCCAGACATTTTCTGATGAATGAGTGGAATTCAGCAGGTGTTTCCTCATAGCAATTCCAGTCTACACAGAGGTTAACAAAACAATGTACAAATTAGTAAATGAAGTTTTCAAAGACAACAGTAACAAAAGCTGGAGTACTTGCAAAAAAAAAAAGACACTGTACAAGCCGCGCTACAAAAAATGGAGAACGACGCGGGCCTGGCTGGCCGCACGACACTTACACCAGTTCAAATCGCGGACCTCTTGGATTTCGTATTAAGATCTACGTACTTCCAGTACAACGGATCGATTTACGAACAACGAGAGGGCGCAGCCATGGGGAGCCCTGTATCCGCGGTTATTGCTAATCTCTACATGGAGATATTTGAAGAACAAGCAATAGAGTCCGCACCTTGCAAGCCTAAGATCTGGAAACGCTACGTAGATGGTACTTTCACCATCCTGGATCGGGATAGAGTTGATGTCTTCCTGCAGCACCTGAACAGTCAACAACCATCAATCCGTTTAACCATGGAGATCGAGAACAACAGCAAGATCGCCTTTCTCGACACGTCAGTTTACAGAGAACCTGATGGCCGTCTTACCACCAGTGTCTACAGGAAACCAACACATACTGATCAGTACCTAGCTTATGATTCACACCACCCTCAGTCAGTAAAGCGCGGTATTGTGAAGTGTCTGTACGACCGGGCTAAACGTCTCGTGACCAAACCATCAGTAATCGCTGGAGAGAAGAAACATCTGTCATCTGTACTTGTTTCTAACGAATATCCCTCCTCTTTTGTACAGAAGATCACAAAGGCACGAACAACCCCAAGAAGAGAGCTTGTCACGGAATTTAAATCCACCGCCGTTTTACCTTATGTCCAAGGAGTTTCGGAGTCTCTCCGCCGCTGCCTAGAACAACAAGGCATTCGCACCGTCTTTAAGTCCGACACGACACTTCGGTCACACTTAGTGCGACCAAAGGACACCGTCAACCCGGCTAAACAAGATGGTGTTGTCTACAGGATTCCCTGTCAGTACGGCAAAGTCTAAATCGGGCAAACAGGGAGATCTATGCAGGAGAGTATCAAAGAACACGACAGGGATGTACGACTCGCCCGAATATACCCAGACCTCCGCCGTTTCTGAACACACCCACGAGACCGGCCACTATCCTATCTGGAATGAGGTCAAGTTTATTGATCGAGATCCTCACTGGTACACACGTAGGGTCAAGGAAGCTATTCACATAAGACTTCACCCTAATAACATCAACAGGGATAGTGGAATTGAAATTCCTGAAGCATAGATACCCACGATCAAGAACCACAACAACAGGAGAACGGTACAACAGCGGACCACTGAGGGAACAGCTACTCGCCGGAACAATGGAATTATAGGAGGATCGAAATGCACCAATCACAGCCGACCTTTGTGATATAAATGATACCGTGCAATCAGTCGACCTTATCGTCTGAAGAAGACTAGTAGTAAGCAGTCGAAACGTCGCGATCTACATCTCAAGTGACTACATCGTGAGACAAACGATAAAACACTTTATTATTGCATCTACCACGATGAATAACCTTTTCCTCGAGAGTGTAATATATCTGTTAAGACGTCACCCAATTCAAATATGTCATGAAATTTGATCCTACCCTGCTAATACGGCCACATTTTTGTGTCGCATTGGTGACCGTATAAACGGGGTTCCACTGTACATATCTTCTCAACTCAAGTGTCATTCTTCAGAGAATCTTAATAATAATAAATCTTAATAAAAGTGTTAACTATATGTCTACAATAATTAATGCATCTCTAGTTCATGCCTACAAAATTTATTCTAGCTCCGTCTCCCCTGGTAGTCAGTTCAAGTTTGTTGCCTTTATATTTCGTTCTTTTTTATATTTACAAATGGTAGTGGGTAAATTTATTTCCTTAAATGTAAGAGGCATCAGCAACTTTCGTAAAAGAAGAACAATATTTACATGATGTAGAAAGCAGAAAGCGGATGTTATTTTTCTTCAGGAAACACATTCCACGAAAGGTTATGAGTTATTGTGGAAAGGGAATGGGACGCTCCCTTCTTTTGTTCACATGGGGCTAATAACTCTCGTGGGGTTGCAATTTTAATACGGAATAACTTTGATTGCTCCGTTGAAGAAATAGTCACGGACGCAGATGGTCGTTATATTATACTCAAAGTTCTGTTGAAAGGTAAACGAGCTATCTTAGTTAACATATACGGTCCAAATCGTGATAACAAATTAGTTGATTTTTATCATTCGGTTCTCCAAAGTATAAAGACAAATGATTTCGACACTGATAACATTATAATGGAAGGAGACTTCAATTGTCCATTAAATCCTATTGTTGAGAAAAGAGGTGGAATTCTTATGCTCGGGCAAAGTGTAATCAACGCCATAGAACGTCTACAATGTGAACTTGATCTGCATGATATTTGGCGTATTAAAAATCCCACAGAGCGTAGTTTTACGTGGAGTCAGCCAGATCGGTTTTGTCTAGATTAGATTACTGGCTTATCTCGAACTCGGTATCAGATAACGTTTGTGATGTCGATATCATACCATCTATTAAAACAGATAACTCGGCGATTAAAATAGAATTTAAAGATGTTAGTGATGGTGTTAAGGGCCGACTATGGAAATTAAAATGCTCTTTATTAAGAGATGAAGTGTACGTTGACGAAATAAATCGTATGATCCTACCTGGATACATGAAGGTAGAATAGACCTGTCTGATCCCCGCTCAGTACTGGACTGGGTTAAATATAGCGTTAAGAAGCATTCTAGAAAATACTCTATGAATAAATACAAGCAAAGACGAAGAGAAGAGCAACAACTAAACGAACAATTTCAGAACGCTCATTTAGTTTTTCAAAATGATCCATCCCAGGAAAATTTGGTGACTTTAAATGTCCTGAAAGAAAGAATGGAAAAAATGTACGAAGAAAAAGTGGAAGGTATAATTGTAAGATCCAGAGCACGCTGGCATGAACATAGAGAAAAGAACTCTAGGTATTTTCTTAACTTGGAGAAACGAAATCATGTTAAGAAACACGTTCGGAAACTTCGACTGAGTGGCGTTATTACTTCTGACCCTTTCGAAATTTTACATGCTGAAAAGGAGTTCTACGAAGGTCTGTATAAATCTCACTGTGTTTATGCACAACAAATGCAAGCCTCCTTTAATTATGACGATCTTCTAATACTAAAACTTTCAGGAGATTATAGACAGTTTGGTGAAGGAGTTATTACCTTAGATGAATGCGCGAAGGTCTTGAATTCTTTTACTTTATCGAACTTTAAGACTCCTGGGAACGATGGATTGCCAATAAAATTGTATCGAACTTTCTGGAACTCGGTTGGAGAACTTTTAGTGGAATCTTTCAATGAGTCTTTTATAAAAGGAGAAGTCCATCGCTGAGACAGGCCGTAATTACACTGATTGAGAAAAAAGATCAAGACCGTTGTGATCTTAAAAACTGGCGACCAATTTCCCTGCTAAATGTTGATGCAAAAATTGCCTCCAAAGTTATTGCTGAAAGACTGAAGCGTGTGCTGCCGGATTTAATACACGAGAATCAGTCAGGATACATCCCAGGTCGAAATCTTTGTGACAATATTCGCTCAATCATTGGCATAATGGAATATACAAAAGATAACAACAAGCCCGGTATTTTATTTTTCATTGACTTTGAAAAAGCTTTTGATAGCTTAGAATGGGACTTTCTTAATAAATGTCTAGAACTATTTAATTTTGGACCATATTTTATAAGATGGGTTAATATTTTCTATAAAAATATTCAAAGCTGCGTCATAAATAATGGTCTGTGCTCCCACTATTTTAAGATAGAGCGTTGAGTCAGACAAGGAGACCCGCTCTCTCCTTACCTGTTTGTAACGGCGGTTGAAATTTTAGCTATTGCCATTAGAAATAAAGATAGTATCAAAGGGATAGAAATTATTGATTTGGAGACTAAACTATTACAGTTAGTGCACGATACAACAGCTGTTTTATCGGATTTGAACTCCGCTAACGCACTTTTTAGTTTACTTGAAGAGTTTGAGAAGGCTTCTGGTTTAAAACTGAATGTTAAAAAGACCGAAGCAATGTGGATTGGCTCTCTTAAGAGTTGTGAAGATCAACCATTCGGAGTTAAATGGCAAACCTGTATTAAATTCTTAAGGGTTCATATAACGTATGATATCAAGCTGTCAGTTGAAAAGAATTTTAAACAAAGATTAAAGAAAATCAAAAATGTAATTAAACTTTGGAAAGTCAGAGGGCTGTCCATCCATGGTAAAGTAACGATTATCAAGGCCTTTTTGCTTTCAAAAATGATATACCCGAGTTCTGTGTTAACTACTCCACCCGAAATTATAAAGGAATTTAATACTCTGGTGTTTCATTTCCTATGGAATGGAAAAGATAAGGTTACTAGACGCTCCACTTATGCGCCCTACGATTCTGGCGGTATCAACATGGTTGATTATGAAAACATGGTTAAAGCATTAAGGTTAAGTTGGTTAAAAAGAATAATTTTTGATAGCCGTAACAGTTTTTGGAAACTTTATCTTAATGATATCTTAAGTAGTCACGGGGGATTATTTGTATTTAATTGTAACTATGCTGTTGATAAATTAAATATTCTACCTGATTTCTATCATGAATTGTTATTGTGGTTGTCAGAATTACGAGCCCTTGTTGATTGTGATGGCGAATATAAATATATTATATGGAATAACAGAGAAATTAGGGTTGACGGTAAAAGTGTGTTTTATAAACAGTACTTCTCAAAAGGTATTAAGCATACCAAAGATCTGCTATATGATAAGACAAATATTGACTCCTTTAACACTTTTGAAGGAGAAAGGTTTATGAATTTTAATTTCTTGATCTGGACAGGATAGAGACACGCAGTGCCATTGAATCTACGTACACATCCACCCTCTTTTACCGTCGTTCTTGATCCGGAGAACTATAAATACCGTGACTATTATAGCTTTTTGATAAAGTTTAAGTATGAAAAGCCAAAGAAATGGGCCAAGGAAGAATAAGATTCGGAAGATAACTGTATTTCAGAAGCCTTTACGAGCGAACCCTACTTAAGATCTTTTCAATATAAAGTACTGAACTCCATTCTTTTTACCAATGAAATCCTTTTTAAAACAGGCTATATTCCAAGCCCTAACTGTTC